>NC_090648.1:414831900-415131900 GCF_040937935.1 Hyperolius riggenbachi
TGCTGTTTCTGTACGTTTTACATGCAGCTGAATTCAGAAGTTTGCATACATGTAGGTGAATGCTTTAAAACTCACTTAATAACTTATGCAGCTTTTTTTTTTACTAACAAAATATTAACTTAGTGAAAAAATATGCATAAGGAGCCACTGGTTTTAATGTGCAAAACTTTAATAATTCAATAATGTTATATCAAAAGCCACACTCAAAGCCTAAAAACCCCACCTAAAAACATGCTGTTAATTGCCTGCAACTACTAATGGTAATTAGGTATTGTCCCTTTAAGGAGTGCACGCCTAATCACATGATTAGGCATGCACGTCTGCATGCGCAACCCCGCCCACCATGCCTCTGCTTTCCTCCTCTCCCAATGACGCGTATAGCATGGTAGCATGCTGCTTCACGCGTACTTGCCGGCTGCAGATTTGCTTATGGCTATTGCTCGCATGAGATAATCATTGTTGATGCTTGGACCAACCATATTGGGGATAAGCTATTGGCCTGGATGTTAATTGGGCGTGGAGCTTTCCTGCATCTGCCAACCCTGAAGTAACAGGGAACATGTCTAGTCTTGGGATTGAGGTTTGACACAGAATGTGTCAGTAATGAGAGCGTACTAGTGCTTTACTAAGAGACGTGCAGTACACATATATGCACACGGTGGGTTGGTCATCTATACTGGTTGTATGTGTGTTCTGTGCACACTTGGCTATATGATAGCAACAGCTTTATGGGCCTGAAGATATGGACTGTGCTAGTACCCTTATAAATTGGAGTGCACTCCTTAAATGGACAATACCTCATTAGTAGTTGCAGGCCATCAAAAGCATGTTTTTAGGTGGGGTTTTTAGGCCGTGAGTGTGGCTTTTGATATAACATTATTGATTGTGGTAGGAGTGTCTTTGCACCCTGTAGGAAAAGGCACAGGAGACAAAAGACGGGAGCCCAATAGTGTAGTATGTCAGTTACTGGTCTGTCTAAAAATAAGTAAGATACTACTCACAAAGGAGGGTTGCAAGGGGAAACCGACCTCAGGAAGCAGCTGGAGGCGGTGAGAGTGCCCGGGACCCCGCGGTCCCCCGGTTGTATGGGGGCATTGGGAATCCTCCCCGTGGCGCTCCTGGATAGTGCTAATGTGGCATGAACTAATTCCTGCAGGGCGACCGCTTTGCGGTATTCGTTTTTTGACCCTGCATAGTTTGGCGTGCGAAAGAAAATGCATATTTGCATGAGCATTGCCTCATGAATAGCCAATTGAGCCAGATTTGCAGAGCCAGACTTGCTAGGGTTAAAACTTGGTGTTAGAGCACGCATAAATTTTCCTCAGGTAAGCATTAATTTTTTTTTATTGCATACCTCCCACCATTAGGAGCCAGCAAAAAGGCACGCTAAGACATGCTCGTGCCATACCTCTACTCACTCCCATATACAGTTCCTGATGCCTAGTGTATCCCAAACTCCCCCTCCCCCCAATATAGTGGTCCTTGATGTCTAGTGGTCTCCACCCCCCCCCCCCCCGCATTCACAGGTAGTCCCCCTTAAAGCTGGAAAAAATAGGCGCAGGAGCCACCTTGGAAAGAAGGACACCACCATAGGCGGCAATTATAAAAACCACAATTAGCGGCAGTGAACAGAAGTTTGGGGTCCCTGAGGTGCCCCATAAAACTGTGGGCCCCAAGGCTCCCCGATATGCAGATTGTGACATTACATAGCGGGCGCATAGCCTAACACTTAACCCACCAAGGGGGGTTAAGTGTTAAACGCCACCTGGGGGGGTTAAGGGTTAGGCATAGGTAGAGGGAGAATTAAGAGTTCGATATGGGTAAAGGGAGAATTAAGAGTTAGATGCTATCGAAATTAAAGGGAACATAATCTGAGAAGAATTTGGATTTTTCCTTTTAAAATAATACCAGTTGCCTGACTCTCCTGCTGATCCGGTGTCTCCAATACTATTAGCCACAGCCCCTGAACAAGCATGCACATCAGCTGCTCTGACTAAAGTCAAACTGGATTAGCTGCATGCTTGTTTTAGGTGTGTGATTCAGCCTCTACTGCAGCCAAAGAGATCAGCAGTAATTTTACTGTGCCCTTATTCCAGGCACCTTTATTTCATCCATGCCGTCATCCTATCGCTGCAAATAGTGCACTTCACTTGAAATAATGATTTTGCTTATGTTCTACAATACAAGGTGGTTACTCCCAGTGTTTGCATTTAAAACAAGACAATAGCCACCTGTAGTATTATTATTATTATTGATTTATAAAGTGCCAACATGTTCCCTGGCGCTGTACAAAGTAAGAAACAAACATGGGTACAAAATAATACATACAATGGTATATACCAGTGGTACAAAATACAGAGTTGGTACAAAATACAGAATCAGTACAAAGTACAGAATTGGTAATAACAGTGATATAATAAATATGAATAAATGTGTAACAAAAAAAAAACCACCTATACTAAAAAAATGTTTATTCCTGGCGTCAGGTAGGCATTGGCAGCTGCTGCAAGCATCGGGACTGAAGGCAGCCAGGACCCATAACAAATGGCAAAGCAAGAGATGTTTCCAGACAGGCATAGGCCTTCTCACTGATTTGATGTGGATCAGTGGAGAGGAGAAGACATACAAGAGAGGCATTGCCAGAAGTGGATGCATGAACACAAGAAGGAACATGACAACAGGTAAAATCTGAGTTACCTTTCTGAGGTCTGTCACTCAGATCTGTCACCGAAAGGTATGTCACTTATGCCTAGTACACACAATGAGATTTTCAGGCAGATTTCCTGCCAGATCGATTATTTTCAAAATGTCCAATCTGATTTAGTTTGATTTTCCATTCAAATCGATGAAATCGATCGAAATCAGATTGGACATGTTGAAAATAATCGTTTTGGCAGGAAATCTGCCTGAAAATCGAATTTCTCTTTAAAATCTCATCTTGTCTGTTATAAGCTGCATACTCACTGCTCGATGAGTCCAGTGATGCCCCCTTGACGACTTCCTAAGATTGCAGTACTTTATGTAGTGTCGTCAGGGATCTTAAAAATCCGATCCGCCATGTCGGTCTGTAGTCATCGCGTGACGCTAAGCGACATTCGCAATTGTGTGCCTTTTCCCACTGTGCGACGTCATGTAAAAAGCGCCAGTCGTCGGAAAAATCACCAGGTGGGTACATAGCTATAGAGGGGTTTGTCACTGTAAGATCGCTCACTGAGGGTTTTTTACTGGGTAAACACATGACTGCAATTGAGGAACATAGCAACACTTGTTATGAGCATAACTGCGGAGTCAGGCTAAAATGGCTCTGGAAATGTGGGCGTATCAGGCGCCGCCATATACGATAATGTGAATTACAGCTATAGCACCGCTTGGTCAGTAATATGGGCGCTACTGTGATTAGTTTTGAGTGTACCACATTGTTAGGTCCCCAACTACAGAGTTGCCTTAAGGTGACCATACACCATACAATAAAGTGATCCAGTTTTACTGCAATTCAATAAAAATAATCGGTGAAGTTGAAAGCTTTTTCTTTCATTTGTTCCAGAAATCTGATCAAATTTCCTATTTTTATTCGATAAAAGATTAGTAGTGTTGGATTTTTCTGATCAATTTATATGAAAGCTGAATGCTGTAGGTTAGATTGAGTTTTCAATCATTTTTTTCCTAATTGGGGAAAAATTGAACACATGTTTGTGGTACATTGGTCAGATTTTTGAAGTGTTACAATCAGTCAAAAAAATTGATTGCAATTCCTGAATTGAAATGATATTTGAAAAATTGTATGGAGTGTGGCCACCTTTAGGCCTCACAAATAGTTGAAACTGCACCCGCTTGATATTTGGTCTCTGTCAGCGACCTACAAAATATCGCTGACAGTGACCGAATATGCGGACCCAGGGCCACCATCAGATATTTGGGGGCCCCTCACACATCATCAGACCTGGCCCTCCCCCTCTCCAGGCCCATCCACTGGCTGCTGTGCCCGCCCATATGATCTGTGCAATTAAGTCACAGAACGCTACCGGCTGGCCACCGCAGTGCCATCCTGTTAAACAAGCCAGCCAGTAGGCCTGAACGATTTTAGGAAGAGATTTCCAGATTTCTGTTAGAAATTAAGATTTCAATTGAACTCAATTTTCGATACACAACGATGCATCAGCACACCAAGGGTGAGTATGAGTGCCCCCAGTATAGGTAGCCAAGTATACATACCCCAATATAGTTTAGCCAGCTTTAGGTGCCCCAGTAAAGATTAGCTTGCTACAGGTTCCCCAGTATAGGTAAACCAGTAATAGGTGCTACAGTATAGATAAGCACATGGTGCACCCGTACAGGTTAACCAGTATAGGTGTCGCAGTACATGTTAGCCAGTATAGGTGCCGCAGTACAGGTTAGCCAGTATAGGTGTCGCAGTACAGGTTAGCCAGTATAGGTGTCGCAGTACAGGTTAGCCAGTACAGGTTAGCCAGTATAGTTGTCGCAGTACAGGTTAGCCAGTATAGTTGTCGCAGTACAGGTTAGCCAGTATAGGTGTCGCAGTACAGGTTAGCCAGTATAGGTGCCGCAGTACAGGTTAGCCAGTATAGGTGTCGCAGTACAGGTTAGCCAGTATAGGTGTTGCAGTACAGGTTAGCCAGTATAGGTGTGGCAGTACAGGTTAGCCAGTATAGGTGTTGCAGTACAGGTGTCGCAGTACAGGTTAGCCAGTATAGGTGTCGCAGTACAGGTTAGCCAGTATAGGTGTCGCAGTGCAGGTTAGCAAGTATAGTTGTCACAGTAGAGGTTAGCCAGTATAGGTGTTGCAGTACAGATTAGCCAGTATAGGTGCCACAATACAGGTTGGCCAGTATAGGTGTCGCAGTAAAGGTTACACAGTATAGGTGTCGCAGTACAGGTTAGCCAGTATAGGTGCCACAATACAGGAACCTCCATTGCAGCGGTTTCCGCCATCTCTCTCCCTCCACAGCGATAGTGGGCAGCCAGTGCTGATACTAACTGTGCCTCTCACCCGCGCAGATCGCCCCACCAGTTCCGGTCCTCTCTGTCTACAGTACGGGGTGCAGCTTGATGAAGTCAGGCAACTAGCATTTTTACAAGTGCAGAAGTCGGATGCAGAAATTTTACAAATGCAGAAGTCAGCCTCCACATCTGTATAATTTTCCTGTAAGTTACTCAAAATGTATATACCTACAGTAACAGTGCATATCTAACTTATGTACTGCATAGGTATTTCCAGTGCTCGGTGTACTGTATGCAATGTAGTTTTGTTGTTAAGTAACGGTATCTAGCCACATGCCGAAACAACACATCTCCAACATTTCCACACTTTCAGTTCTGTGCAGAGATCAGAACACAGAGAAGAGTCAATATTTAACTGAACCTTCTTTTTCTTTTAACTTTTGTGTTCATTGAACATAAAGTATTTCTCACCTGCTTCCTAGATTCATATAAACGTTGTCAGACATTTTTATGGTACTTAGAGCAAAAGCAGCGCCCAAGACCATGTACACTATATGGTGAGGACAGAAATATCTCAGGCAGCACCGAGCACCCTACCAAGACTAGCTTTGTAAACAAATTCTTATATTTCTGGCTCCCAGCTAAATCATTAATCTGTTTGTTGCTATGTATGCTTGTCAAAATGTGTTCAGAAAAAAAGTTGCTAGGCAACGTGACAGGAAATATTACCTGTGAATCATAACCTTGCACCTTGTCATCCTGTTTTAGTGTAAGCATTCTTCCGGTGTGTGTTTTTAGAACTGTTCTGTATTGCTATCTATATACATGTTGCCTTGTTCTTAAAATATATTTGTATTACATCACAGAAATCTGCCCACAGCCAACTGAGATTACCTTTCCTCAGACATCAATTAAGATACTTTCTGGAGATGCAATCCATTCTGGATACAGCGTATATCATTGTACAAGGGCTACTATTGGCTCAGAGCTGTACATGGGGCTGGATAGAGACTGAGCTTTCTCTCCTCAATCTCTAGCACACCACAGGAGCAAGAAAATATGCTGAATTGTTTCATATACATAGCTCCCAACCATTCATCTTTTGGAGGGACAGTCCCTCTTTGAGTGCCAAATCCCTCTGTCCCTCGTTCTTCCTCATTTGTCTCTCTTTATGACTGATGTATAGATCTATATTAATATATGTATTTAGCTAGTGAAAAATGTGTTTGTCTGACCCTAAACTTTATTTTCATGCCTCTGACACAGGAGATCTGGGTTTGAATCCTAGCTCTTCCTGTTCAGCAAGCCAGCACCTATTCAGGGAGGAGACCTTGGGCAAGACTTCCTAACACTGCTACTCCCTATAGAGAGCGTCCTAGTGGCTGCAGCTCTGTTGCTTTGAGTCCACCAGGAGAAAAGCGCAATATAAATGTCTTGTTGTTTTTTTTTTTAAATGGTTAATTTTTCATCATTTTTACATTTGAAGATAAGAAGTATAATGATGATGGAAAGGACCAGTGTGGTTTGAATGATAAAACTACATCTTTTGCTTCTGAATTCTTTGTGATATGCATGGCGAGGGGTGATGTAGGGCATGATTAGAGGTGTGGCGGGGATGTGTCTTAACCTGTAGCCGACTGCTCCACACCAATTGGCGTTAAAGCGGCGGCAGCCCCAGGACCATTTAATGCCAATTGGTGTGAATTCATGGTGCGGAGACTGCAGGGGATCGCGTGCGCCATTGCGTGTGCATCCCTGCTTGAATGACGGAGCTCCGCTCCGTCATCAGTCCCCCAGCAGCGATCGCTGCTAGGAGACTGTTAGATGGTGAAACCACCGTCTATTTACATTGTACAGCGCTGCGATCATTCCCCCTGGGAGGCAGAGAAGCGATCGGCTGTCATAGGCTGAAGCCTATTACAGCCGATCGCTGTCATTGGCTGGCGGGGGGAGAGAGAGAGGGTGGGGAAAAAAATAAATAAATAGGAATATTTGTTTAAAAAAATGTAGAAACAAACAAACATGCTGACAGCGATCAGAGCCCACCAACAGAAAGCTCTGTTGGTGGCAGAAAAGGGGAGGGATAACTTGTGTGCTGAGTTGTACGGCCCTGCAGCGAGCCTTTAAACCTTCAGTGGCCTTATTTGTAAAAAAAAATAGCCTCGTCACTAGGGGGGTGTAGGTCTACGGTCTAAAGGGTTAAAGTCTCACACTTTCTTATCTCAAAAAGTTGGGAGGTATGTAGCTTTAACCCAATCTGGATAAAGGGTTAAAGCGGACATGAACTCAGAACTTCCTCTCTGCTTTAAAAGATAAGCAAGATAAGCAAAGGCATAAAGAAAAACATTTCTTTGTATTGTTTAAAAAGATATAAATATGGCAACCACCATATGCCTTTTAGTTCATTATTCTGCAATGCAACTGAGCACTGTAAACCAGCCCTCCAGGAAAGTCATATTTAGGTCTTTTTGCACTTGGGCCCAGTTGTGATGAGCCATTCTGGACAAAGCGCGCATATGATGAGTGCATCAGTGGGGAAAATGATCCAATGTCCAAATACTTTTTCTGGACACAGCAGCAAGCAGTTTCCCAGGTCGGGTGAAAATAGTGCAATGATTGTTATGGACAGATACACCTAATGTGAATTTCACGTGCGTTTGTGTCCAGAATTTATCTGGGACTCGCATTGTCGGTACGATTGTTACATAGTTACATAGTTATTTGGGTTGAAAAAGACATATGTCCATCGAGTTCAACCAAAGAACAAAGTACAACACCAGCCTGCTCCCTAACATATCCCTGTTGATCCAGAGGAAGGAGAAAAACCCTTACAAGGCATAGTCCAATTAGCCCCAAAAGGGAAAAAATTCCTCCCCGACTCCAGATGGCAATCAGATAAAATCCCTGGATCAACATCACTGGGCATTACCTAGTAATTGTAGCCATGGTTGTCTTTCAACGCAAGGAAAGCATCTAAGCCCCCTTTAAATGCAGGTATAGAATTTGCCATAACTACTTCCTGTGGCAATGCATTCCACATCTTAATCACTCTTACTGTAAATAACCCTTTCCTAAATAAATGGCTAAAATGTTTTTCCTCCATGCGCAGATCATGTCCTTTAGTCCTTTGAGAAGGCCTAGGGACAAAAAGCTCATCTGCCAAGCTTTTATATTGCCCTCTAATGTATTTATACATGCTAATTAGATCCCCTCTAAGGCGTCTTTTCTCTAGACTAAATATACCCAGTTTATCTAACCTTTCTTGTTAAGTGAGACCTTCTATCCCATGTATCAATTTTGTTGCTTGTCTCTACACCTGCTCTAAAATTGCAATATCTTTCCTGTAATGTGGTGCCCAGAACTGAATTCCATATTCCAGATGCAGCCTTACTAGAGAGTTAAACGGGCAATATTATGCAAGCATCTCGAATTTTTATTTCCCTTTTAATGCATCCCAAAATTTTATTAGCTTTAGCTGCAATGGCTTGGCATTGAATACAATTATTTAACTTGTTGTCGATGAGTACTCCTTAGTAGGGATGATTGGAAAGAGCAAATTCCGTTCTGCCAGAATTCACGGATTCCGCCAGCACTGAATTCCGTTGCGATGAAAATTCCGCCGGATTTTTGCGAAATTCCGTGGAATATTGGATTCCAGAGGAAAAATTAAAGTAATCGCAAATGAAACCTTATTTATGCTAAATGGTAGCCCATAGACCCTATTGACTGATCCCTTAGTCCTTTATCTCCATGTATGTAAGCTGGCTTTTGAAATCCTACCATTCCCTAAGCAAGCTTATTTTTCTCTTAGATATATCACAATGGTATGTGCTAGGCTGGCTTCAGCATGTAGCGTTGTAGTGTGTTGTGTTGGTGGTATAATGGTTAGGATAGCAGCCTACCAAGCACTAGACCTGGGTTCGATTCCAGGCCAATGTATGTAAGCTTGCCTTTGAAATCCTACAATTCCCTAAGCAAGCTCATTTTTCTCTTGGATATATCACAATGGTACATGCTAGGCTGGCTTCAGCATGTAGCATTGTAGTGTGTTGTGTTGTGGTATAATGGTTAGGATAGCAGCCTACAGAGCGGTAGGTCTGGGTTCGATTCCTGGCCAATGCATGTGAGTTGGCTTTTGACAGCCTACAAATCCCCAAGCAAGCTCATTTTTCTCTTGGATATATCATAATGGTACATGCTAGGCTGGCTTCAGCATGTAGTGTTGGTGGTGGTATAGTGTTGAGGAGAGCTGCCTACCAAGCACTAGACCTGGGTTCGATTCACGGCCAAGGTATGTAAGCTGGCTTTTGAAATCCTGCAATTCCCTAAGCAAGCTCATTTTTCTCTTGGATATGTCACAATGGTTCATGCTAGGCTGGCTTCAGCATGTAGCATTGTAGTGTGTTGTGTTGGTGGTATAATGGTTAGGATAGCAGCCTACAGAGCGGTAGGCCTGGGTTTGATTCCTTGCCAATGTATGTGAGTTGGCTTTTGACATACTACAAATCCCTAAGCAAGCTCATTTTTCTCTTGGATATATCACAATGGTTCATGCTAGGCTGGCTTCAGCATGTAGTGTTGGTGGTGGTATAGTGTTGAGGAGAGCTGCCTACCAAGCACTAGACCTGGGTTCGATTCACGGCCAAGGTATGTAAGCTGGCTTTTGAAATCCTACAATTCCCTGGAAGACAAGACCCTCCTCCCTCCAGGGGGAGGGAGGAATAAGGGAGTTTGTCGAGGAGAAATTATTGTTTTTAGGCAGAAATCCGTTCGGTGGGGAAAAAAATTTAAATTCCGTAAAATTCCGCGGAATTTCATATTTTTCTGCGGAAATTCCACCATCATGATATAGCAATTCCGTTCCGTCACAACGGAACAGAATCATCAAATTCCTGCCGGAATCACGGAATTTTTAATTCCGCGGAATCCAGCGACCATCCCTACTCCTAAGTCCTTCTCCAAGTTTGATGTCCCCAACTGTATCCCATTTATTTTGTATGGTGCTAGACCATTGGTACGACCAAAATGCATGACTTTACATTTTTTAACATTGAATTTCATCTGTCATTTATCACAGGTGGCCACATTGTTTATCTCATCAGTTTATTTCACTTCAAGTTTGCTTCAGGACGGTTTTACACTTGATGTGTGCTTTTGCAGTGCGATGCCCCACCCCCAATGCACCCCTGGAAATAAAAATGATACTGAAATGCCCTTGTAGATAGCTGTTGTGAAAATGTGTAATTTTTTATTAGGGGTTCTAGAGCAAGTGTTACCCTTACAAAATCAGAGAAAAACAAGGTGAAGGGATTAATAAAGTGACAAAATACAATGTATTAAAAGAATAAAACTCTGTAATTTGTTCATTCCTCTTTTTACATACCGTTCCATCTATGACTAATACACACATCCTTATTTCGTGCAGCATCTCCTCTCCCTGCAGTATATGCACATACCCAATACAGATGTTTAAGTCATCTGTCTTACATGAACATAGGAATGACAAAATTCCTAAATTCCTTGTTGTCCTATGAATTGTGCATAAGTATTGCACCATGCATCGCATCTGTCACATGAGCCTGAGAAATGTATTTTCAGGCTTAGAAATGCTTATGTGGAGGTGATATTTCGGGTGTTAGGGATGGTACATTCCTGACCAATAATCCTAGACCATCTGTTATCCATTGGATTCCACATCATAACAACCTATTCTTGATGGTTTTTAAGAGCTAAAACGTAATGATTTTTATCTGTTCTGTGGTACTTTTTTTCTGTGCAGTGCTATTTAAAAAGACGCTTTACTGAATATAAGGTAATGAATAAAATTGCTAATTTTTGTACAATATCACTTTATTTGGTGTTTTTTTCCATTGTAAAATCTTTCATCACACCCTGATTTTTTAATTTATTACAGGTGGCCACATTATTAATGCTGTCAAGGTTCATCACGGAGGATTATTTTTTGTATTGAAAATCGTGCAGAAACATCGCCTGGTCTCCCAGAGCACACTGGGTGGAAAAGGCTAAACTTCACTTGGAGGGTGGGATACATACCAGTATACAGCAATATGTAGCTATAGAAAGTGTTTCTAATGCTGAAACCAGGGTAATTAATGTAAGATTGAGTATCCTGTATAATGCATTACAGTCTTCTATATGTCGTTGAGGTAGCTCTTTAAAGCAGTGCCGGATTTGTATTTTTTACCGCCCAAGACCCATTGTCACCAACTGACAGATAAGGCAGAGGTATACTAATGCACACACCAGGTAGCTGGGCAGGAAATAACATAAGTGATTCTTCTCCCTGATTTACCGATTCCCCATATACGTTTTTCGGCACCAAATTTTGAAATAAAAAAAAAATTGCACAAGCACAGGATGCAAAGCAAAGAGGAGGGTGGCTGTGCATCATAAGACATGACGAGGCTGTCAGCTGCAGGCAACATGTTCATGTCTAAGTTGCCTGTTGCTGCTGTGATGTTTGTGTTTGCTGCCCCGGTGCTGGGATCTTTCAGCCCCCACGTGTGGTGTGACATAAGTGCCAGACTGTGGGAGGGGTTTCACCACAATATTAGCCATACAGAGTCCCCTGAGGATCCGTTTGAAAAAAGGTAAAGATTTCTCACGGGAAAAGGGATATCCGCTACTGATTGGGATGAAGTTAAATCCTTGTTCACAGTTCCTATTTAACCGGATCCGGACCAATGAAGTTGAAATCTACGTCCTGCTTGTGGCTGTGCGATCTGACAGGACGTAGATTTCAAACATTGTCGCCGCACAGTTCCGCCGCTCCTGCCAATCGTGTTGCTGTCTCCCCGCCGCAGACCACTTGCACTGCCATCTATATGACGGCAGAGCTTTGTGAGCCGGTCAGGAGCCGATTTCATTGGCTCCTGACCCTGTCATCACTGTAAACTAATACCATTGGCTTACATTGATTGACAGCGCCAGGAGCCAATGAAAGCGGCCATTGAAAGCTGTGCTTGCACAGCTCTGCCTTCATAGGAACGGCAGAGAGAGGGGACGGCAGAGAGAGAGAGACCTGCGGCGGGGGACAGAGCGGCGTGACTGGCTGGAGCTGCAGATTATTGCACGGATTCGTCGGTATCCACCGTTTTACAGTACCAGCAGTCTCTGGTCCTTAAAGGGAACCTAAACTGAGGACATGTATTTTTCCTTTTAAAATAATAACAGTTGCCTGACTCCCCTTCTTATCCTGTGGCTCTAATACTTTCAACCACAGCCCCTGAACAAACATGCAGATCAGGTGCTCTGACTGAAGTCAGACTGGATTAGCTGCATGCTTGTTTCAGGTTTGTGATTCAGCCACTGTTGCAGCCACAGAGATCAGCAGGACTACCAGGCAACTGATGTTGTTAAAAAGGAAACATACATTTCCTTCTCAGTTTAGGTTCCCTTTAAGGGGGCAGAGATTGCTGGTATGGAAGTAGTTAAGCATTACTTTGATTGCTGTGTAAAGTTATAAATTTCTTTATTTTTTTCAAATACTTTTATTGGAGCATTAATAAAACATACAATAAGAAATACAATGACAGTGGATTACTAAGGATAGTAACATATGAGAAATATAAGAACAGATTTACATCAATTGCAATTCCTAAATGTGCGTGTACCACCACGGTCTGGGATTAGACAAGTGTATGAATATTACATAGAGCAAGATTACCAGCAGCGCAGCATAAAGATAACATCTGCTTTTTGCCCCTATGTATTTGCACCCATCTCGTTTGCTAAACCAGTTGCTCAGAAGGTTTTTTATCCAAAGTAAGTATGGTTTCTGCTTCCAAATAAAAGTAAACAGTATAATAACAAACCAACTGGGTCCATGGTTTCCAGCTTAATCTAGAATAAAAATGCATAGTATAAGTTCCTCGCCTATTTATTACAAAAGAACAACACCAAGGGGAAATCAGGGGTGCTCAACAGTGGACTTTAGATTAGCATTCGTGTGAATGCTTCCGAATCTCGGAATACCAGCCAAGTGTTCCATATCTTGGAGAACTTCTCCTCTCTACCCGACAATGAGTAAACTATCCGTTCCATATCATAGATTGTATCCAGTTCTTTTACCAACTCTTTAAGTGTGGGGAGCTCTGCAGTGCCCCATTTTCTTACAATTACGGTTTTTGTGGTATTTAGTATGTGTCGCACCACTGAACCCTTATAAGCTCTCATGCTCCAGTTGTTGAGGGTCAAATGTCAGGGGTCTATTAGTCATTTCCTTTATCCATGTTTTCACCGTGCTCCACAGTTGTGAGAGGGATGGGCAGCTCCACAGAACATGAAGTAAGGAACCAGTGCCAGCTGTACATCGCCAACAGGAGGGATCTCTATCTGGAAATATTTTAGCAAGCCTGGTGTAACGATTGGTGTCAGCAAGAACAGATTTTCTGATTATTGGTGATCTGCAGTATCACCAATAATACCGATGTTATACCTGATTATGTGGTGATCTGCAGAATCACCAATAATGCAAGTATAGCAAGACACAGGACACCCAGGTGTAAGATAAGTGTTTGGTGCAACAGTAAATATAGATAGAGATACCCACTATCCCAGAGGAGCTGGTGAAGGAGGTATCTCTAAAGAACACTGTAATCCATACTCCTGCAGGCTGGAGACACAGATCAGTTAGTGATAGGTTCACCCGAGGAGTGGGTGATGCACAGTAAGACAATGTAAACTGATCTCTCGAGGAGCGAGTGATTCAGACTGTACTGCAGCAGGTGATCACCTGAGGGGCAGGAGATCCAGACAGTACCGTAGTAGCTAGTCACCTGAGGAGCAGGTGTTTAAGACTGTATTGCAGCTATCTACCCGAGGAGCAGATGATTAAGACTGTACCGCAGCAATCTACCTAAGGAGCAGTTAATTCAGACTGTACTGCAGCTATCAACCTGAGGAGCAGGTGTTTCAGACTATACTGCAGCTATCAACCTTAAGAGCAGGTGATTAAGACTATACTGCAGCTACCAACCTGAGGAGCAGGTGATTATTAAACTGAGAATCCCTCACCAGAACTAAGCTCACTGGTGAGGGCAGAAGAGTCAGACAAGCAGGTTTGGCAACACACGGACAGATACAATACAAAGGCAGAAGACTGAATCAGAGTGAGGTATAAGCTAAGTCGGCAACTAGATCAGATAGGCAAAGGCACAGAATCAAAAGACAGAAGAGTAGTCGAGGCTAGCAGAGGGTCATAACAAATAATACAATTCAATTAGTACTTTAAGCTATCAACAGAATCTGGCTAAGTGTGGATCTCCAGCTCCTGCTGGTACAAGCACACTTTCAGATCTGACTACGGGTCTGAGTGCTAACACGTAGCATATGCAACAGCAGACAAGGAACAACTGACAGGCATGCTGTATATATACTGGGAGCGCTCCTTAGCGCCGCCCCAGTCACTCAGCCAATCAGGATCAGTGTTGGAGTCAGCTGACCGGCTGATCAGCTGACTCCCCTTCTGCTTGCATAAAGCTCCTGTCTGTGCGCGCGCGTAGACCTCAGTCTATGTGCGACTGAGGGACCAGGCAAAGTTTCATCATGTAACAGCGCGGCGGAGACCGCTGGCTGAGACGCGGGGACAGCCGCCATGCCGCTGAGCGCTGCGGCGGCCTCCCCCGCATTCACCATAGTCCCAGGCACAACTCCATCATGTACCCGCGCGGCGGAAACCGCCGGCTGAGACGCGGAGATAGCCGCCATGCCGCTCCCTGTTGCGGCGGCATCTCCGCTATGCTTTACACCTGGCTGGAGTGCAGTACCATCTCGCTAGTATTTTGTAATTGAGTTCCTGGATACGCAAGACCGAAGACGTCTTGTGAGTATATATACAAATTTTAGATTTCTGGGCATTCGTAAATGTAATGCTCAGCTCCTTTTCCCATGCTTTAAAACATGGCAAGTCATCAACATCATGGTTTGTGAGCATAGCGTACATTGTGGATAGAGTTTTCTCCAAGGGTTCAGTGGGTTGACACAACTGTTCAGAGAGATTACATACTTTTAAGGGGCGTATACCCAATGTGATGATCCGCTCAGCTGGCTGCACAGGCAGACAGCTGTTTGTCCATTCCTCTAGTCTGTGGGCTGCAGGTCTCTGGAACAGAGACCTGTCTTTCCATTGCAAGTTTCTGGTCTGTTCTCTTGCTGGGGAATTTGCATACATTCGTTATGCAAATCCCCTACCTGCCTTCTTTGATGACTGGCACTATAAGAGCTTTATGTTTCCCAGAAGGCTTTGCTGGTCATTACCTTTCCATGGTCTGTTCCTGATGGACACTGCTGGAGTGTCAGCCATTGCTATCTAGTATAGTTAATTCCTGGGGGTTGCTTTAGGCTTCCCTTCTAGCCCAGTCAGGTTGTATTATCTGTATTGCCTGTTCTGTCTTGTCTTGCCTGTTGCCATTGTCCTGCCCCAAAGGTGGTCGACAGGAAATGGTTCTGATCTCTGTTCTTGGAGTATAGCTGGTGCAGCGGTTGCTACCAGCTATCTCTTCTGTTCTGTCTCCTGGGATCGCGCTAGCTACTTTTCGCTAGCGCTGGGGATCCTTCTGTTCTGCTACTCTGTACCTGGATCGCGCTAGCCACTTTTCGCTAGTGCTGTGGATCCTATCTCTCGCTTGTCCCTGTTTTCGTGTGTCTGTCTTGTCCGCTACGCTTGCGGCAGGCTCGGTGAGGTAACCGTTAAGCAAGTGCTCGCGTCCTCTGTTTCATGTTTGTCTGTCGATGGTTAGTTAGGCGTGCTTGTCTCTATTGTGCTTATCACGTGGAGACCACGCATAACCGCGTGCACTGTTGCGAATGAGTGCGGTGTTCGCGGTTAGCTAGCGTTTATTATTTTCCGTATCTCCTTATTGTATTATTTGCTGTGCCTTTGCTACCCTCGTATTCTATTCTGATCTGCCTTGTGTCACGTCTGGCGATCGCACCTCTCGCGATCGCATTCCTATTTCATATCTGCTGTTGTGTGTGCGCGGTCGCGGAGTGGCGACTGGATTGGCGCACACACATACAACCTGTCCCTTTGCTCAATCTCATTCGCAATCGCCTCTTTTGCGATTGCGTTCTGCGCTTCGTACAATTCCTGTCTGGCACTTGTGGAGGTACAGAGGATTGGTTCCTCTGCACTCCCCAGCGCCATCTGCCGACAGGAATTTCCCTCTACAGGTGCGTAGCACCTTTTGCTGGGTGCCTGCAAATATACGCTTGTGGAGGATTTCCGCCGTGTCAGCGCACGCGTTGTGCGCTGATCACGGAGAAAGTTCCACAATCGTTACAGAATGACCAGCCTAACCCAAAACCCCAGTGTAGACGGAATTTCCGATTTGTACGATTTTGTTGAATATGGCTCTTGTACCTTTAAGAGATTTAAAAAACTTGAACCTGAATCAGCAGACGAATTTTTGTCTGAGTGTACGAAACTGTTAGCGAACCCTGAATTCCAATGCACCCCAGTGTCTACCTGGGCCCCCCAAATGGTCTACATTCTGTTGGGGGGCGAAATGTCAATGTGGGGTTATGATGTGTTAGATCATACCACCCTGAGTCAAAGACCCCTGGAATTCTTGCCCTTTTTAATTCACAATTGGCTGAGATTACCTCAATTACCATACCCCCTTAATGAGTTGTTGTCAGCAGCTCAATCAGCTGTTCCATCTACTCTTTCATCCATAAAGCAGCCATCCAAAGCCTCTAAGTCTAAACGTAAAAGATCTAGGAAGGCTTCCCAGCGGAAAGATCCGTTGCCCATGGCAACCACAGATAGAGAGGTTATTTCTGTCAAGTCTGAAATGGGCAAAACCATGCATGATGATAATGATGTTTATAATGCATCTGCTGATCAGTTTCCAGGTTTTTTGCCCCAATCCAAAGCTTATGTGGATCCTGCTATAGGTAGGATCGCACACTATATTAAAGCAGTTAAAAAATCTGTACTCGTTCCTGATCCCCACCCATATGGAGATTATTTAGATACTGGGTTGTTCGAACCGCCATTTGCCTCATGGGAAATCGGGGCCTTGGTGAAGGAATTTGATTTGGATTGGAAAGCCTTTTGCGATTTTTACATCGCAAAAAGCGCGGATGTCCTGAACGATTGTCTTGACTCTGTGTGCCTTTTTATTGATTCTGATGAATGTGACAAGTGTGTTGTGGATCTGGTAATGTATGTGTGGCAGATTTTGGATGAATTACACACACACCAATTAATTGATCCCAATAAAGAGGTAAAAGATTCCCGTTCTGTTCCTGCTCCAGTTCCATCTGTAGACTGTGCGCACTATGATTGTTCATCCTTTGTTAAGTGTGCATGGGAGCCCCCGTTTGAGAAATGGGAGATCGAGCTCCTGGTCTATGAATTGGAATGTGATTGGAGATCGTTTTGCAATCATTACCGTTCTAAAAACGAAGCAGTTTTGTATGCGTGCATTGAGTCTGCGTGCACTTTAATCAAGACTGGTGAATGTATCTCTGACTTTGTGACTCCGCTGTTTGACGTGTGGAGAATGATTTTGGATGAACTACATGCGCTTCAATCTGCTAAAAACACATTGTCAGCGGACGATTGTTCCAATCCTCTGGATTTAAAGAAAGTGAGTTTTGAATGCATTCCCTTTCCCAAAGCAACTGAGTGTTTGAAGTCTGAGTGCAAGTCGTTCAGAGCAGTTGCTTGTGTGGAAGTTGAACCAGTGCGGTCTGATGTCGCCACCGCACGTATGGCTGCAAAAGGTCTGTGTGGTCCTGTGTCTAAGGAAGACAGATTTTTTCCCTCAGGATCTCTAAGATCGTCCGTTTGTGAGCCTGCCATGGGGAAAATTCCTAAGTTATGCAACTTTAAGAAAATTATTGATGTGTCTAATAAAGTTTCTCCTGTTGTTGTCGCCACTTCTTTTGCAAATGAATCTATGTCTTATTCTGTTCGCACCTGTGCAGGCCTGTTGCCTGATGACAGTTGCTCCAGTGTTTCTGTCCTAGATGCCTTGCAGTCTGCTCCGCAGATCGCGGAGGTTTGCGATATGGAAGCGTCAGTTTCGCAACCTAAAGCGATCTTGGATCCGCAAATTTTGCGTTCTGACTCCTCGGATTCGACCTTGTTAGCCGAATCTAAGAGTGAGACAGCGCTTCGGTTTTGCGAATCTAATGCTGAAGCTTCTTTGCCTTGTCCAGAGAAGCTTTCTCTGAACCTGCCCTGTACCATGAATGAAGGCATGATGTCCACTTGCATTGACATTTGCGAGTCTGATTCTGAAGAAAGTATTGACTCTCCACCCAGTACTCTGGATGAGTCAATATTGCCTTGTACAATATCTCCTGCCCTGCCCCTAGAGGCTCGTCTAGGTATTGCTGCTATTTTTACCTGTCTTTCTGCAGTTTTGGAGTTGCAAGCTAGTTTGATTACTACACAGAGTTCTGGGTGCAGCGAGATTAAAGTTAGGGAGTCAGTGTGTGGTCCAGTGAATATTCCTGTACGTTCCACTCATGATGATGAAATTCAGTCTCAGTTTATGGAGGAACCTTCCCTGGGACATCTGCCCTGTTCTCAAAGTAAAGTTCCAGTTTTGCCCTGTAACATGGATAGTACAGAATCCTTCTTAGACAACTTGAAAAATGATGTTCCTGAGGTCTTGTTTGATGATCTGAAGGTCTCCGAGTTCCTCCCAAAGGGTGCAGAACTTGTAGGAGATGTCTCCTGCCCCCCAGGTCCTTCTGAGGTGTTGCCCACTTCAGTAGGCATTGCTGCCTTGCTGACTACTTTTGCAGCTCTTGTGAAGCTTCATTCATGTGTAGTCAATGATGATATTACAGTTACAGAAAACTCTGAATTTGAGTCAGTCTTCTTTTGAAAGACCAGTACCTGTGACCTTTACTCGTGATGATTTTCTGCCCGGTACTGGTTTTGGTCTTGTCGTGTCGGACTCTGAGGTTGGCAGTTCCCCGACATGTCCTGAGGTTTCTCCTGTACTAGTGTACCCCGATGTGCTCTGTGACCCAGAAAGCCCAAGTGTGCCTCGGTTACCAGCGTACTCAGATGCTTCCTCAGTGGAGACATGTTCTGATATAGCCTGCCTGCTTGCATGCCCAGAAGTGGTCCCTGAAAGTCCTGATCTTGATGGGTGTCCTGCTAATTTTGAGTCTGGAATGATCATAGGTTCCATAGGGGTTCTTGGTGGTTCTCCATGTGAGCCTGGTGAGCGTTCTGGCCTCTTGGGATCTCTGCGGAGCTTCAAGGCGTTCTGGGAGATTCCGGGAAAGGTTTTGCTTGGTGCCCTGAATACGATCAGCAATGGCTTTGGTGTTGTAAGGGACACTTCGAACAGGTATTGCGGCAGGTTTGGTATTCTTGGACGCTCCTTGGAAGGTGGTGGGTATTGTCTGGAGGGTGTCGATGGCTTCTTCTCTGGTGTCCACAGTCCTAATGGGTGTTACGCTGAGACTTGTAGTGCTGATGGGCATGTTTCGGTGGCTTCTGCTTCCGATGAGGTTGGTTTCGGATGGACTGACTCTAGAATTGGGCCTTGTCGGGCTGTCCCGACCTTCATAAGTCTTCAGTTAGAGTTTTGTGATGATACCAGTTTTGAGGGATGTCTGGAATCCATCCCTAGAGGGGGGGGGGGGGGGGTACTGTGATGATCCGCTCAGCTGGCTGCACAGGCAGACAGCTGTTTGTCCATTCCTCTAGTCTGTGGGCTGCAGGTCTCTGGAACAGAGACCTGTCTTTCCATTGCAAGTTTCTGGTCTGTTCTCTTGCTGGGGAATTTGCATACATTCGTTATGCAAATCCCCTACCTGCCTTCTTTGATGACTGGCACTATAAGAGCTTTATGTTTCCCAGAAGGCTTTGCTGGTCATTACCTTTCCATGGTCTGTTCCTGATGGACACTGCTGGAGTGTCAGCCATTGCTATCTAGTATAGTTAATTCCTGGGGGTTGCTTTAGGCTTCCCTTCTAGCCCAGTCAGGTTGTATTATCTGTATTGCCTGTTCTGTCTTGTCTTGCCTGTTGCCATTGTCCTGCCCCAAAGGTGGTCGACAGGAAATGGTTCTGATCTCTGTTCTTGGAGTATAGCTGGTGCAGCGGTTGCTACCAGCTATCTCTTCTGTTCTGTCTCCTGGGATCGCGCTAGCTACTTTTCGCTAGCGCTGGGGATCCTTCTGTTCTGCTACTCTGTACCTGGATCGCGCTAGCCACTTTTCGCTAGTGCTGTGGATCCTATCTCTCGCTTGTCCCTGTTTTCGTGTGTCTGTCTTGTCCGCTACGCTTGCGGCAGGCTCGGTGAGGTAACCGTTAAGCAAGTGCTCGCGTCCTCTGTTTCATGTTTGTCTGTCGATGGTTAGTTAGGCGTGCTTGTCTCTATTGTGCTTATCACGTGGAGACCACGCATAACCGCGTGCACTGTTGCGAATGAGTGCGGTGTTCGCGGTTAGCTAGCGTTTATTATTTTCCGTATCTCCTTATTGTATTATTTGCTGTGCCTTTGCTACCCTCGTATTCTATTCTGATCTGCCTTGTGTCACGTCTGGCGATCGCACCTCTCGCGATCGCGTTCCTATTTCATATCTGCTGTTGTGTGTGCGCGGTCGCGGAGTGGCGACTGGATTGGCGCACACACATACAACCTGTCCCTTTGCTCAATCTCATTCGCAATCGCCTCTCTTGCGATTGCGTTCTGCGCTTCGTACACTTCCTGTCTGGCACTTGTGGAGGTACAGAGGATTGGTTCCTCTGCACTCCCCAGCGCCATCTGCCGACAGGAATTTCCCTCTACAGGTGCGTAGCACCTTTTGCTGGGTGCCTGCAAATATACGCTTGTGGAGGATTTCCGCCGTGTCAGCGCACGCGTTGTGCGCTGATCACGGAGAAAGTTCCACAATCGTTACACCCAATGAGTGTAATAGGTGTCTACATTGTATATATCCCCACCAGTCTAGCCTAGATTCACCAGTTTTAGCTCTTAGAGCTTCCAAGGAAAGCCAACTATTCGCTGTGCAGAAGTCCTTAACCCTTAGCGGGACACTGAATTTCCCCATCTTAAAGGGATACTGTAGGGGGTCGGGGGAAAATGAGTTGAACTTACCTGGGGCTTCTAATGGTCCCTCGCAGACATCCTGTGCCCGCGCAGCCACTCACCGATGCTCCGGCCCCGCCTCCGGTTCACTTCTGGAATTTCAGGCTTTAAAGTCTGAAAACCACTGCGCCTGCATTGCTGTGTCCTCACTCCCGCTGATGTCACCAGGAGCGTACTGCGCAGGCCCAGTAATGGTCTGTGCCTGCGTAGTATGCTCCTGGTGACATCAGCGGGAGTGAGGACACAGCAATGCAGGCGCAGTGGTTTTCAGACTTTAAAGTCTGAAATTCTAGAAGTGAACCGGAGGCGGGGCCGGAGCATCGGTGAGTGGCTGCGCGGGCACAGGATGTCTGCGGGGGACCATTAGAAGCCCCAGGTAAGTTTAACTCATTTTCCCCCGACCCCCTACAGTATCCCTTTAAGATGGGGAAATTCAGTGTCCCGCTAAGGGGGGCTATACTGGGGCACTATACTGGGGCACTATTCTGGCTATACTGGGGCACTATTCTGGCTATACTGGGGCACTATACTAGCTATACTGGGGCACTATTCTGGCTATACTGGGGCACTATACTGGGGCACTATACTGGCTATACTGGGGCACTATACTGGCTATACTGGGGCACTGTACAAGCTATACTGGGGCACTATACTGGCCATACTGGGGCACTATACTAGGTATACTGAGGCAACTAAACTCCCTACACTGGGGCAACTATGCCAGCTATGTAGCCACACCCCAGCCCCCCCCCCCCCCATAGCCTGCTGCGCACGGCACTGGGCACTGTCCACTAGGTTGCGCAAACAACCGGGGACCGCACAGCCCCGCGCCGTTCCCCGGAGAAAAATTTGGTCAGAAAGTGTTCCCCGGGCCGGAAAAGGTTGGGAACCCCCGGTGTAATGAACCAGTGTGGAGGTCAAAATCCTGGAAGAGGGCATGAAACCTAAGGCTGTAAGCCCACATGTTACTCAGCGTTACTGCCATGGAGCCCACCGCATCACACTCCGTGGAATGCCCCGTAGGAATATCAATGTATTATGCGGTGATATTGTCCATTGCTATGCAAGAGACTCCGTGTGTGTGTGTGTGGGGGGGGGGGGCTAAAGAGTTCAGGCGTGCAATTTGCATAATTTAGGAGTAGGGCTATAAATAAAATTATGTATTCTATCAGCTTGTTTTCAGTTCAGTTCGTTTGTTTGAACACTACTAACACTACTGCTCTGTCCCATCATACAGTACAGGGGCCATTAACCAGCGACAGCCCGCTGTTTCAGACTTCCGCCTTTCTTCAGGCTGGACAGTCCCACATTAACCATACAAGCCAAAAACACCATCTAATATAGTACTTACTGACCAATCAGAAGACGGCACCTTGGAGGACCTGATGGGGAACTGCATGCAAGTGCAGCTGGACCAATGGGAACATAGAGTAGGGATCCACCTCTCTTAAGACCCATGTCTCAGGAAAGAAATCCCAGAGCCAAAAAATAGTGCACTATAAATCTCCTTAAGCCGCCCTAATCCCTCACAACCAGGGACAAGCGGCATCAGTCATCGGCAGTGCAGTAAAAATGTAATGTTAAACACCATTGTTCCATAACATTTAGCAGCATGCAGCCAGCACTCACCATCGCATCGCGACTTCCGCGTTCGCCGCGCGGCCCGGAGACACTGTGACGTAGTGTGGAGGGAGTTCCCTGCCTACTCCATCCAATCATTGGAGAGCACATGGCCAGGCATACAATGCGCGTCAAACTGACGTCGCAATACCACACTCCTCCACAACACGTCACCGGGGAAAATGTTGGCCACTCCTCCTTCCCCCGCACCACCTATCAGAGCCCACAGAAATGTAAACAAAGCGCGCTTCGCCGCACATATACAAAGACTGCGGCACCCACAGGATGAAGTGCAGGGAGGAAACTAATTAAAGCAACCTCCAAAAAAACGCAAAAAAACGCAAAAGAACAACACACTACATCCTGCTGGCGGCATACATACCGATGTTAAAGGGGTATCACCAATTTCTTACATACATGCGTGGATTCCCCCTTGACAGTCCAAAAAGAGGTCCCTCTCGGTGCCATCTCCATCTGAAAGACAATAATAATTAATAATTAAAAACAAATCAAGAATAATATACAATTGTACAAAAATTACAATAGTCATATACGGAAAAAAGTAACAACCTGACCCTATAAACCCATCATAAATCAACAATTTGGATCATAAGCAAATGGAAACCACTATCCCACTCCCATCCCAGATTATCTCAAGGTAAAGGCAAGATCATATTCCCTATTTAAACCTGAAGGTCCATATGTATTCAGCAATCTAATCCATTTAGCCTCTCTCCTTGATAATTCCTTATTTCTATCACCTCCCCCCCAATCTAACGGTACCTGATCTATCACCTGGACCCTAAGCTGCGAGACAGAATGTCTACTGTCCACAAAGTGACTGGATACAGACTGTTCTTTACATTTAGTCCGGATTGAAGACTTGTGAGAGCAGATCCTGTCTTTAAGTTTCTGTGTAGTTTGGCCCACGTAGCCCAAGCCACATGGGCATTTCAGAAAGTATACCACATATGTGGAATCACAGGTATAGTAATCTTTAATCACAAACTTCCTCCCAGTTGATGGATGTGTAAAGTATGGACTTTTAGAAATGTTTTTACACATGTGGCAGTTTAAACATGGAAATGTACCAGTTACTTTCTTCGTATCTTTTAAAGGAGTACTACCCCGAGTTTTAACTACCCTATTACGGATTGTGGGGGCTCTCCTATATGACATCAGAGGTGGCTCCAAAAATTCAGGAATGTTAGGATATGCTTCTCGCAGTATAGTCCAATGTTTTTTGATAATCTTGGACACCTGATCACTTGCTGTCGAATAAGTGGTCACACATGGAATGCGTATCTTGGACCGTTTTCTTGTTTTCTTTCTTTTATTCGTTTTCTCTAAAGTTGTTTTCGGATATCCCCTCATAGAGAATTTTTGTTCCATTTCATCTAATCTAGTTTTACACATATCCGGATCTGAGACAATACGTTTAACCCTCATGTATTGCCCCTGAGGTATATTTTCAACTATATGTCTTGGATGGAAACTTCCATATTCCAATACCGCATTTCTGTCTGTTTTTTTCACATATAAATCCGTACTCAATACTCCATTCTGAATCATGACCATGGTGTCCAAGAAAGCAACTTGCTCATTACTAGAGTGTGCAGTTAGTCTAATTGAGGGACAGCTGCCCTCCAAATCCCGGATAAAGGTATCCAGGTCCGAACGTGGCCCCGTCCACACACAAAAGACGTCATCAATAAAACGCCACCAACAACGCGCAAAACGACGAAAAAGTGGATGTGGATATACAAAAGCCTCCTCGTATGCGCCCATAAACAAATTAGCGTAGGACGGGGCCACGTTCGAACCCATCGCCGTTCCCTGCCTCTGCACAAAGAAGACATCCTTAAATTTGAAGTAATTACAATGCAGGATGATGGTAAGTAACTCCCTCACAAATTTTCTCTGGTCCTTCGTGAGGTCTGACTGGGTTAACAAATACCAATCAATTACCTCTATTCCGTCATCATGTGGAATTGCCGTATACAGACTTTCAACATCTAGAGTCGCCAACAACACTTGCTGCTCATGATCCAAACTTAACGATTTTAATTTCTCCAGAAAAACATTAGTGTCCCTCAAGAAGGAGTCTAATTGTACTACGATTGGTTGCAGGATTTTATCTATGAAGATAGCCAGAGGGACGAAAATAGAATCAACCCCGGACACGATGGGCCTGCCCGGGGGTTCTCGTAAATTTTTGTGGACTTTCGGCAGAGTATAGAGTATAGGGGTTATTGGACTCTGTTTAATCAGGAACATCCGACTCTGTTCATCAATAACACCCTTAGAATAACCCCAATTTACTACCTTCTCAATCCTCTTCTTAATACCCATTATAGGATCTCCCTCTAATCTCTCATACACATGTTCCTGCTGTAATTGTTTAGCAATTTCCATCTCGTAGTAGGAGGTGTTCATTACCACCACAGCTCCTCCTTTATCCGCCGGGCGGATCGTAATATCCCTATTACTCTCTAAACTAGCTAAAGCTAATCGTTCTTCCTTTGAGAGATTTAATCTTAGATTGTTTTCTCTAGTTTGAAACGATTTTTCCAGTAAGGCCAAATCCTGATTGACATTGTCCATATATCGATCCACAATTTGATTGCTCGGGGGATTAAAGGAACTTTTGTTTCTCAGTCCTAATTCTCTAAGTTGAAAAGCATCCGATGACGTAGGTTCCCTCATACCTTGAAAGCCCATAGAATTGCTGAAAAAGATTTTTAGTTTCAAATTTCGAAAAAATTTAAACAAATCAAGATCTAATTGAAAAAAATCGGGTTTTGATGTTGGACAGAAATTAAGGCCATGATTGAGCACCTTCATCTCAGTTGAAGTGAGTACATAATCTGAAATATTGATAACTAATTTCATTTCTTCTTCTGTCTCAAGGTCATTTTGTCTACAGAGTTCTTTTTGTTTTTTGAGTTGGTATCTCCTTCCTCCTCTCCTCCTGTGTTCCCTTGGGTTGTCGGAGAGGCCTCCCTGGATGTTTGTAAAAAATCAGACCCAGATGATTCAGCTCCGGAGGTAGAACCAGGATTACGAGGTGTTTTTTTAGGATGTTGTTTGGGATTTCTCCTGTTGATGGGTCTACCCCTCCCTGGAGCCCGAGTTTGTCCTGGAAACCGTTGCCAAGTATACACATATCCAATCGAGTAATCCAGCATGTCCCTTTGAAATTTTGATCGTTTAATTTCTTCCACTTCCTGAGTGTGTTGTAACATTTTTTTATTCAGGCCCTCAGAAAAATCAGTATAGTCCTCTGTTGATGACAATGACTTAAGTTCATCCTCCATTTTCAAAATTTTTATATTTAATTTAGGAAGTTCCTCTTGAATTCTAGCAATCACATGCAACATAGCATCCATTGAGGCCTTGTTCCAAATTGCCTCCCAAACTCCAACATACTTGACATCCCTGGGAAAGAAGGGAGGTGCCACTTGTGCTCGAATTGAACGAGGTATCCGTTTATTTCTATAATATTCGGCCAATGTCTTGGCATGGAGTTCCAAATCTGTCCGATATTTTTTAGTAAATTCCAAATTCTTTTTTATGAGCTTCATATCTGGTTTGGATAAAAATGAGGCACCGGCCTCCATCTGACCCATAATCCTGGTTGCATCTTCTTCAGTATATGAAAACAATCTGGTCATAGTGGTGTCACTTGTTTCCTCCATGGTGCTTTTGATCAATGGTACTCCAGTTGCACTTTAGCGTAATGTGATCAGCACCCACGGCTTCCAAAGGAAAGAAAAAGTAGGAGTGCTCTGACCTTCCGTCCGTCAGTACCTCTTGGACAGCAATACAGATCCCAGCAGTAGTGGTCAGCACCTCCAAAGTAGTATTTGCTCTTTTGCTTAAAACATAGCTCTTTATTCAAAGATTTAAAAAGATTCCATAAAAATGGTGATAAGTAGTGGGGCCATTAACCAGCGACAGCCCGCTGTTTCAGACTTCCGCCTTTCTTCAGGCTGGACAGTCCCACATTAACCATACAAGCCAAAAACACCATCTAATATAGTACTTACTGACCAATCAGAAGACGGCACCTTGGAGGACCTGATGGGGAACTGCATGCAAGTGCAGCTGGACCAATGGGAACATAGAGTAGGGATCCACCTCTCTTAAGACCCATGTCTCAGGAAAGAAATCCCAGAGCCAAAAAATAGTGCACTATAAATCTCCTTAAGCCGCCCTAATCCCTCACAACCAGGGACAAGCGGCATCAGTCATCGGCAGTGCAGTAAAAATGTAATGTTAAACACCATTGTTCCATAACATTTAGCAGCATGCAGCCAGCACTCACCATCGCATCGCGACTTCCGCGTTCGCCGCGCGGCCCGGAGACACTGTGACGTAGTGTGGAGGGAGTTCCCTGCCTACTCCATCCAATCATTGGAGAGCACATGGCCAGGCATACAATGCGCGTCAAACTGACGTCGCAATACCACACTCCTCCACAACACGTCACCGGGGAAAATGTTGGCCACTCCTCCTTCCCCCGCACCACCTATCAGAGCCCACAGAAATGTAAACAAAGCGCGCTTCGCCGCACATATACAAAGACTGCGGCACCCACAGGATGAAGTGCAGGGAGGAAACTAATTAAAGCAACCTCCAAAAAAACGCAAAAAAACGCAAAAGAACAACACACTACATCCTGCTGGCGGCATACATACCGATGTTAAAGGGGTATCACCAATTTCTTACATACATGCGTGGATTCCCCCTTGACAGTCCAAAAAGAGGTCCCTCTCGGTGCCATCTCCATCTGAAAGACAATAAGCTATGTTTTAAGCAAAAGAGCAAATACTACTTTGGAGGTGCTGACCACTACTGCTGGGATCTGTATTGCTGTCCAAGAGGTACTGACGGACGGAAGGTCAGAGCACTCCTACTTTTTCTTTCCTTTGGAAGCCGTGGGTGCTGATCACATTACGCTAAAATCCCATCATACAGTACATACATTATACAACTCAGCAGTACAGTCTATGGAAATAACACTTTCCCAGAAGTGATAGCCATTGAAATTTGTTGAACTACAGTAATTTCCCCTTTCTTGGCAGTTTGAGAAATTTCCCAAAATGCTATAAACAGTAGACAATTCGGCTGCTTGGTCAAATTTTCTGATTTTTATATAGTAGAATGTCCTTTTTTTTTTTTTTGCTTTTTTTTAGTCAGCTATAAAAGTTATAAAGCTTTTCCTTTAGTCATACTTGTATACCCTAGCAACCAATTAGGATATGCCACTTGCCTTAAAGAGGCCCTGTTGCTCATGCTAGTATTCTACAAAGACTACTTTTTCTTCTTCTTCTAAACCTAGTTCTTCCAAAACCTGAAGGCTAGTTCACCAAGCTCAGCTGTGTTGAAAAATAATTCTGCATGTCAGCTTACTGCCCATACAATTCTATGGCGCTGTTCACAGCACTGCGCTGTACCTGATCACATTATTCGAACTCGCTGATCATATTATTGTAACTTGCAATAATATGATCAGCTTGGGGACTTGGGGACAGGAGGATCCGCAAGTGACTGCGAGGGCATGGGACGGCTGCAGGGTGCTTGTAGAAGCCTCAGGTGAGTAAAACTGATTTTTTTTTTTAAGGCTTAAGTATCCCTTTAATGGTGAACTACATACGCCAACAAGGTGGAAAGATGCTGCTGTTCTGCAAAGAGAAAAATTACCTTCCTCATGGAACCCTGTAACTAGCATGGAGGGAAATGCACTGCACACCCCATTCCCAGTGATGAGTAGTTTGAGTGCATAAGCTTCCAAATACCAGTCAAGGCCTTGTTGAACTCAGGCAGTATGGTAACCCTGGTACAAGTCAGTGTGCTTGTGGATGTTGCATCTATTGATGAAGCCCTCTGAGTCATCTGCATTCATGATGACACCCAGGCATAACCAGTGTCCTTCACTACTGCTAATGGCACTATCAGGCAGGAGGATGGCGTAAGAAACTTGCTGCATCCTGTGATTGTTGAATGGTACTTTCCTATGTTTTGAGAGCTGTGGGAGGGAGTAAAAAAAAATCTGTCATGCTTCATCTCCATTAGCTGAGGATGGCGTGAATAAGCCAAATGCTAATAATGTAGGGATTAAAATGATAACGATGATGATAATTGTCATGTTGATAGTGCTGATGATAAACATGTCAATAGCACCGATGCAATCAATGTGGTGTATAATCAGGAGGAGGATAGAACAGTGAGGAGGTTACTAAGTTGGGTTTTATTTTAAAGCTGGGTTTTAAATAAATAAATAAATAAAAAAGAGCAAGGGCTCCAATCAATGTACGGGTGATCACATGGTTTCTTGTACTTCAGGACTTTAAATACATAGTGGAGCACTGAGCTGTGAGATTGCATCAGAAAGTTGAGGTCCTCTAATTTAATTATTCCACATCCTTGAGGTGTGTGTGTGTGTGTTAGTTAGTGTGTGTGTGTTATATGTAGATAACTCAAGGGATGGGCTTCTAGATGATAGATATATCCCTCTCTATATTAGATGATGGCCCCTTTTAAGGTGCGTACACACACACTATTGTAACAAACGACTGGTCCGTCAGACCCTCCCGCTGGGCGGACGTTCTTAAGACAGTAGGACGTGTGTATAGTCTGTCGGCAGACACCGCAGAACGTCCGCCCAGCGGGAGGGTCTGACGGACCCGTAGTTTGTTACAATAGTGCGTGTGTACGCACCTTAAGGCAGGCGTGAACTGGAGAAGGAGCCTGGGGTAATTTTGGCAACAATCGATTACCCTTTTTTTTTTTCTTTTTTGTTTAAATAATTGAAGAGTCCTGGAGCTGTGAAACAGGAATGAAGTAGCTTGGTGGGCCTTCCTGTTGCACCCCCCCCCCCCCCCCCCCAGTCTGGTTTTTGATAAAGAGCTCTGTGGCGGGGATCGGGCTGATAAGTGTGCAGCATGTGAGCTGAGAGGTTGAATATTTTGCTTTTCATCTGCAGGACTATTTACCCTCTACAGGTCATTGCTGCTTTTATTATGTGGGGGTCATTGCTACATTTCATATGTGGAAGTCATTGATGTATTTATTATGTGGGGGTTGTTGCTGCATTTCAGATGTGGAGGTTGTTGCTGCATTTCAGATGTGGGAGTCATAATTGCATTTCATATTTTACATAGTAACATAATTGGTTGGAGAAAAAGACATTCGTCCATCAAGTCCAACCAGATTAAAAAATAAAAACAAAAAAACCCCAAATACATTTATTTATTTATAAATATGTATATGTATTAATCGTGTCATTCATCAGCCGTCCTTTTTTGAAGCTAAATAAACCTAGTTTGTTCAGCCTTTCTTGGGAAGTGAGACCTTATTACATCCCTCTGATTAATTTAGTTGCCCGTCTTTGTACCTAGTATGTTAATGTCCTTCATATAGTGTGGTGCCCAAAACTGTATCCCATATTGCAGATGTGGCCTCACAAATGATATATACAAAGGGAGTAGTATACTAGCATCTCATGATTTTATTTCCCATTTTATGCATCCCAGAATTTTATTTGCTTTAGCTGTTTCTGTACATTGAGTACGGGTGTTTCACACACAATCGATTCATCTGACGACGGCGCAAGGCCGAAACCGATCAGGAACTTGGGATTGGCCATTGTCTGGAAATCATGTATGTGGACTTGTGTGTTTAATACACTACATGCTGGTTTATATCTGAAGGGTCCCTGTTGGAAGGGCCCTCGATGTGTGTACTTGTTTTTTATATGTTTTAAAGTGAATAAATGGATATCCTGCTTGAAGTATCGGTGACCATTGGATCTGTTACTTTCTTCCTGGGGTGACGGTCACTATTTCCCTGTCTGAGCACTGTGTGGGTGACTGCAGGTCCCCTGTGTACTACTAAGCACTGAGGATGAAGACCTATGTGTATTGATACCACTTGTGGATATGGAAACTGGAGCAGCTGGTTTCCTGTTTTATGACCATAGAGATATCTTCGGTAGAGCGCCTGTATTAACTAATTGCAATTCCTTGATAGTGATTGTACATTATTGTAATGCATATTTTCAAATGCTAACATAAAGGAAAAAGCGCAATGATAGAAAGCACCAGTGTGAAAAATGAAAACATCTGTTTGTGCTTTGTTTTGCATTCTTCATGAAACCTATGAATTTTACTCAAATATTTTTATGCAAAATGTCATCTTAGTAGTTAAAGAGACACTGAAGCGAAAAAAAAATATGATATAGTGAATTGGTTGTGTACTATGAATAATTACTAGAAGATTAGCAGCAAAGAAAATATTCTCATACTATTATTTTCAGGTATATAGTGTTTTTTCTAACATTGCATCATTCTATAATATGTGCATATTACACAACACTCAGCATTCAAAATGAGTCTTTCAGAGCAGTCTGTGAAGTAATGACCTCTCCTCTGGCAGAGAAAAAGTAAACAGTGCACTTACAGTTGAGATAATAAAAGTCAGATAACAGCCCTCTCCACTACTAACTTAGTCGGAGAGCTTAAAGGAATACTTAAGGGAAAAAAAAAATGACATTTACTCACCCGGGGCATCCCTCAGCCCCCTGAAGCTGGAAGGTGCCCTCGCAGCCCCGCTCCGATCGTCCTGTCCCCGCCGGCGGCTACTTCCGGGTTCGGCGACAGCCGCCGACAGGCTGGGAACGCGGCTGATTTTCCGCGTTCCCACTCGCTATATGCTGCTATAGCGTATATAGCTAGCTATACGCTATAGCAGCATATAGCGAGTGGGAACGCGGAAAATCAGCCGCGTTCCCAGCCTGTCGGCGGCTGTCGCCGAACCCGGAAGTAGCCGCCGGCGGGGACAGGACGATCGGAGCGGGGCTGCGAGGGCACCATCCAGCTTCAGGGGGCTGAGGGATGCCCCGGGTGAGTAAATGTCATTTTTTTTTTTCCCTTAAGTATTCATTGAATGGCTTGTTTGCATAGAGATAACAACTGGAGTTTCTCAACTCTTCCTGTACTGGAAACAATTACACTGATGTATCTGATCTTAAAGAGTAACTGTCAGGCTGCAGAAGCTAATTTAAAGAGAATCTGTATTGTTAAAATCGCACAAAAGTAAACATACCAGTGCGTTAGGGGACATCTCCTATTACCCTCTGTCACAATTTCGCCGCTCCTCACCGCATTAAAAGTGGTTAAAAACAGTTTTAAAAAGTTTGTTTATAAACAAACAAAATGGCCACCAAAACAGGAAGTAGGTTGATGTACAGTATGTCCACACATAGAAAATACATCCATACACAAGCAGGCTGTATACAGCCTTCCTTTTGTATCTCAAGAGATCATTATACACAGGCAGTGTGCAAAAAGGGGCCAGGAGGGGGGAGATGCATCACAGAACCACAACACTGAAGAACTTGGCAGCCTTCCAGACACAGGCTGACAAGTCTGACAAGAGAAAGATAAGTTGATTTATTACAGAGACTGTGATAGTGGAAAGTGCTGCAGTAAGCCAGAACACATTAGAATAGCTTTTGGAACTTGTAGGATGATAAAAAACAGGATGTAATTTTTGTTACGGAGTCTCTTTAAACCTCTATTCTCCTGTGTTAAACAGTTTAGAAGGAAGCCAAAAAGCCATTAGTGAAGATAAAAATCTCAGTTACCTTTGATGTGACTGAGGCGCTACACCTGCTATTGCTGAAATTCTGTCTTGTCCCCATTTTTATTGCCTGATGAAGCGGGCTGGGCCTGCGAAACGCGTTGCACTGTTTTGGGGTACTAATTAATAAATGTGACTACTATTCAGACAGTCTTTCGTGTCTGCTTTATGGAGGTAAGTCCACCACTTCCTCCCAGCAAATTTTAAAGTTTTTATCCACTTTTATCCTGCTGGCGCCTCTGTTCTCCTACTGCTATGTGAAAATATGTAACATGCATTACTAAAACATTAACGTTACATTACAAAATTATTTTTATTATTATAATTATTTAGTATTTATATACATAAATAAAGCATCTTCCGCAGCGCTGTATAGAGTATATTATCTCACCACTTAGCTGTCCCTCAGAGGGGCCCACAATCTCATCCCTACTATGGTGATATGTCTATACCGTGTAGTGTATGTATCGTAGTCTGGGGCCAATTTAGGGGTAAGCCAATTAACTTATCTGTATGTCTTTGGGATGTGGGAGGAAACCAGAGTGCCAGAGGAAACCCACGCAGGCATGGGGAGAACATACAAACTCCATGCAGATAGTGCCCTGACTGGGATTAGAATTGGGGACCCAGCGCTGCAAAGTGAGAGTGCTAACCACTACGCCACCATGCTGTGAACTTTATATTTTGTAACATGCACTGGGCTACCCCTTTAAACAAATAATTGTTCTTTCTAAAAGCTGCAAATGTCTTCCACTTGCCCATTTTTAATTTGTGCAATTAAATATTAGGAATAATGTATCATTCTGCTGTGCTCTCATTTCCATATAGAATGAGCTCTAAAAGAGTTAACAGAGCTGGAAAATGGATCACTTCAGCTAGGTAGGCCCCTCTGCTTGCAGCTTTGCACAGAGACATTTAACAGTCAGACAATATCACATTACTCAGATTGTATAAATAGTATGAATGATTTCCGCTTGCAGATATATAATGCAGGTATCTCTTTACAAAGTCCTTACTTCAGGCCAGCTGAATGCCTTAACAGTGCCTAGAAATGCTGCAGCCTTAATCCCTTCAGCAACAAAGATCTGTTTCTTTGCTTAACATGCAGTAGGCCTCAGAGGCCTGTGTGTGCCTTGGCTTGAAGGCCAAAAGCCTCCTGTTTACAATTTCCCCATTCCTGTTTTTAATGTTGTTCTGAGACCAAGCACAAAGGACTAGTTTTGTCCTGGAGAAACAGGGGAGCTATTAGATGAGGACAGGAGGAAGGAAGGGGAATCCGACGGGAGAAGCCCAGGAGGGATTAACATGCACAGCTGTTCCCTCAGGGACAGCAGCTTTATGCTTTTATAATTTCCTCCTCACTTCTAAATTTTAATGTCTCATTTCCTCCCGTTCTACTGTTTGTTTTTTTTTCATCCTGCGCTTTTTTTTTACCTGTATTCTTAATTAAAGGGGATTGAACAAATACGCTGTACATTTGAACTGCTACAATAAAAATGAAACTATTCTGGTTTTCAGTACATTTTTAAGTTTACATTTTACTCATTCACAAATTTGGTATTACTTTGTTTTTAGTTTTTCATTTTAGAATAACAAAAGACAGAACATACGGTACCTGCAACAGCAGGAAATATCATCATATGAACAAACAGTATCAAAGAGTAATGAAACACCTGCTACAACCCCAAAAAGACTCAACCCCCCCCCCCCCCACCCAATTCTTAAACTCCCCCCCCCCCCCCCCCCAGTTGTCTCCTGTAAAAGACAGTCATATCATCTATTTATTGAGAGTAATCAGCAATCAATATGAGTATCATCATCAAGAAGAAATCTTTAGTATTAATTTTGTAACAATTTTATTACTTTATTTTATGAATGTGTGTGTACTGTAGGGTGCAGCCATATTGTTCAGATTACAGAGCTTCTTAACCAGTTGAGGACCACAGGCTTACACCCCCTAGTGACCAGGCTATTTTTTACAATTCAGCACAATTTAACTGTTCGCTGCAGGGCCATACAACTTAGCACACAAATAATTTTAACCGCCTTTTGTTGCCACCAACAGAGCTTTCTGTTGGTGGCATCTCATTGCTGCTGCAATATGTCTTTTTTAAAATAAATTTTATTGTTTTATTTTTTATATAACAATTGCTTAATTTTTTAAAATGTATCCCTCCCCCCCCCCCAGATGCAATCGTAGTGATCACCTCGGATCTGTTTCCCTGCCACTCGAGGGGACAACTCAGTGACAGAGCTTTCCCCCGTACAGCGCTGCAGTAGATCGCACTGCTGTACATGTAAATAAACAGGGTTTTTTGTCTAACAGACTGCCGCCCGCAGGCAGGCTCATCTCGGAGCTCCGCTCCGTCAGTCAGCGGGAATGCGCGATCCCCACTAATCGCCATCCCCAGGACTTGACGCCGATTGGCGTGAGGCGATCCTGGGGGAGCCACCTTCCCGACGCCTATTGGCGTTAGGCAGTCAGGAAGGGGTAACATTTAAGTAACGCTTATGAAACCAAGAGAGACCACTTTAAAGCAAACGTAATCTACAATGGCAACACTAACTGATTAAAGTCACTTACGATTAGCGTAAAGGTGGAGAAAGAAGGTTATACAATAAATTAGATAAAAATTAGCTAAATTAGCAATTAGCTAAAAATGATCGTACTAAAAAATCAGAAGTATTTTTTTCATGCATTACAAGAATTCGAATTGAATTTCTTATATTGTTTTTTTTTCTTTTTTTTTTATAATGGTAGATCAGGAATTGTGGATCTTTCTGATCAATTTGTATGAAAATTGAATGGTGTAGGGTAGATTGTCAATTTCTTGATTTATAGGCACAATATTTCTTTTTTAGAGTTTTCAATCACTTTCATAACTGGGGTAAAATTTTACACGTCTATGTGTTACATTGATAACATTTTACAAATAAATCTAATAATACAATATTATAAATCACAAAAAAGGATTGGAATTTTTGAATTGAAAAGAACTGCAGCGCGTTGCCATAGACTTACATGACTTCCAGCCCGACGCAGATTGCCGCAGGAGCCACGCGATAACGTAGGTATTGAAGCCTGTTAGATAGGCCACTTCCAGCACAGCGTACCACAACGTGGGGAGTATGAACTCCCCCACAGACTAGGCTGCAGTGTGGTGCGGTAAATTTACTGCATCGCACCACCTTAGTGTGAAATGGCGCTGCATCTCAAAACAGAACCAAAATGAATAGAAAAAGTAAACTATTTTATTAATTAGAGTCTATTTAGATTTTGTTACCAAACTTAAAGTGAACCTGAAGAGAAAAAAGTGATCCAAATGAGTACTTTCCTCAGTAGAGGGAAGCCTCCGGATAATCCAGAGGTTCCCCTGTCCACCTCCCCGTTTCACAGGGCCGCATTTACCATTAGGCACTGTAGGCTCATACCTACAGGCGCCTGATGATGGAAAGGCAGCTAACTCCTCTCCCCAAATGCCTCCCTCCTTCCCTACGCATAGTCCTGATCTCTCAGCATTCCGCAGATGAGATCTCCCTTCAGTCAGGGGCACCTCTAGCTACCTAATACTTGGGAGCACCTTTAGCTACCTAAAACATGGGGGCACCTCTAGCTACCTAATACTTGGGGGCACCTCTAGCTACTTCTGGCTAAGGGACACCTGTAGTTATGACGGTCAAGGGAAGTAAGGCAGAAGTGACACCTGGGCCAGCCAGCCCTACTTGCGGTGCAGTTCAACGGGTGTTTGTAGGTTCATGGAGGGTGAAGTCTAAGGTGCCATGACATCTGTAGGCTCCTGTGAGGTAAATACGGATCTGCTGTTCCAGCATCCGTGAACAAGCGCAGGTGTACTGCACAGGCTGCCTCACGCCTGCGCAGTACCACAGAGCAGAGCAGACTTGCTGCCGAAAGTAAATATTATTGTCAGGGTCACCAGGGTTGCTCAAATGCACCCAAATTCGATTCAAGTACATTCGAATCCGGGTCCGGGTCAAATCTGGATTCGGACGTGATTACAACCATAGAATTCGATTTGAATTCGAGCCGTGATCACGAATTGAATTCGAATAATGAGTCGTGATCACGAATTCGAATGGCCTTAAAGCATCTTGTTTTTTTTAAAGGGCAACCGCATATATGTGGAGGTGTAATTATTTTTTTTCTGTATTTGTTTGTTTATTCTTCTTCACTGTCTTCACCTTCTTCTTTTTCTTCTCTCCATCTTTTTCTTCACCGTCTTCTTTTTCTTTTTCCCCATCTTCTTTCTCACCAACCATCATCTTCATCATCTTCTTCTTCACTGGCACCTGGTTCTTCCTCTTCTTCTTCACCTGGTTCCTCTTCTTCTTCTTCTGGTTCATCTTCACTTGGTTTTTCATCTTCTTCTTCACCTGGTTCTTCTTCTTCTTCTTCTTCTTCTTCTTCTTCTTCTTCATCATCATCATCTGGTTCTTCTTCATCATCATCATCTGGTTCTTCTTCTTCATCGTCATCTGGTTCTTCTTCTTCATCATCATCTGGTTCTTCTTCTTCTTCTTCATCATCATCATCTGGTTCTTCTTCTTCACCTGGTTCTTCTTCTTCTTCACCTGGTTCTTTTTCATCTTGTTCCTCATCATCTGGTTCTTCTTCACCTGGTTCTTCTTCTTCACCTGGTTCTTCTTCTTCTTCACCTGGTTCTTCTTTACCTGGTTCTTCTTCTTCTTCTTCACCTGGATCTTCTTCTTCTTCTTCACCTGGTTCTTCTTCTTCACCTGGTTCTTCTTCTTCTTCACCATCCTCTTCTTCCAAATTTTTTTTTGTTCATATTTTTCCTCTTGTACCCAACGTAATGTTTTTTCCTTTACATAATTGTTTTAAAATTGTGTCTTCAACAGCATAGCTAAATTTGTGGCGTAATAGCTAGTGGCGCATGGCAGCAGCGCATAATTCTGTGGAACCTGGCGGTGGGAACACAGACAGCAGGAGGTTAAATACAACAGCAGGAGGAGGCGTGACGTGTGGCAGCAGGCAATGTAACGGGCCATGGTACCTAGCGTTGGTACCATGGCTGTAATAAACACCATACAGCAGGAGGTTCCAGACAGCAGTCGTGAAGCCCACATTGTGTCCAATACACAACTAGGACAGCACAGTTTTCAACCCAGACACCTCAGAATTGTTTTTTTTCCACACAAAAATGTAGCTATTTGTAATGCTGGGGGGTCATACTTTCTGACCACCCAGCACAACAAGGCTAAGAGCTGGATAATGGAAGAGGCTACACAGGCTGCCCAGAGCAACTGCAGCTCTGGGCTTACAATATCGCTGCAAATAGACGCAATGGCAGCGCGATGTTGCGCTGCTCTTGTGATAGCAAGCATTCAGACAGATACAAGACAGGACTATAGATTGGAGCGTAACTAGTAGCAACCGCAGCTCACAGTCACGTCCACAGAAGCAGAGCAAGCAGGCTAACAAAAGTCACCAGCAAGCATTCACACAGGCAAGACTACAGGAAAGAACATAACTAATAGCAACACAACTATGCTAGCTAAGCACAGGTAATCACGATAAGCGCACCCTACAGAAACGTGCTAAACTGACTAGCTAACACAGTAACTGAAAAATCTCCGTAGCTCAAATAAAGAAAATAACAAACGACTCAACTAATGGATAAATATATATTAGCAAGTCTGCATATATATTTATCAAGAACTAGCTAAGCACAAGTAATGGCAATTAACAAGACTGACAACAGACAGACAGACGGAATGCTCATCTAGTTGCTGTTTCAGCGACGGCGACATTCACACTGAGATAGACAAGAATAACAGGTAGGAGCGAACTAATGGCAACCGCTGCTATAGTTCGTCCTCAAGAACAAGGCTAGAAGGAATACTACCAGTCACCAATGTGGTGCTGGCCGAATCTAACTTATCAGGATCAGAAGGATTTCACTGAGCCCCCGCTGGTCAGCAAACATCCAGCAGACATGACAATACAGAGCAAGGCATTATACATTTACAATAACAACTTTCACAGCATAGACTCAACGACAACTCAGAGAGCTGAACGCTATGATGGGCGAGGTCTAAAAGGGGAGGCAGACTTTTATGTCGGCATTGACCAATGGATGCAAGCATGCAAATCTCCACACAGCTGAATGGTAATCATTTAATCCTGAGCTGGCTTGATTACCATTTGCTAGCTGGTTGTGAATGCAAAGCACTCCCATAGGAAATACATGCAGTATTATGTAACAACATGCATGCAGGAAATCCAGGACTATCTGGCCACAGCTCAGCTGTAGTAAGCCATTGGTGGAATGATGACAGCATCCTGAGCTTCCCAGAACTGCAGCGCAATTGCAATGACAATGTGACTCATTGCGAATGCACAAACAAATGCAGGCAGACAAGCCAGAACTGTCCGTTTGCGGCTCCACCGCAATGGACAGAACACGCCACAGGAGGAATTCTTACACTATGCAGCAGCAGGAGGAGGAGTGAGGTGTGGCAGCAGGCAATGTAACGGGCCATGGTACCTAGCGGTGGTACCACGGCTGTAATAAACACCATACAGCAGGAGGTTCCAGACAGTAGTTGTGAAGCCCACATTGACCTCCATTCATAAAAAGCAGTGCGATAAGAAAATTCTTATCGGGAAAATACCGCACTCGAAGATAAAGATTTCCCCAGCTGCCGTTGAAGGTCGGTAAATTACCGCAGCCCATTGAGCGGTAGAGTAGAGCAGTGTGGCGAGATCTCTCTTTTTCCCTGCACAGATGACTTGCACAGACGACTCACACAGACTTTCCCTGCCTGCACAGATGACTCGCACAGATGACTCATACAGACGACTCACACAGACTTTCCCTGCCTGCACAGATGAGTCGCAGCAGATGACTCATACAGACGACTCACACAGACTTTCCCTGCCTGCACAGATGACTCGCACAGATGACTCACACAGACGGCTCTCTGAACAAATGACTCACACAGACTTTGGCTCCCTGCACTTTGCATTGTTAACACCTCACCAGAGGTGTCGGTAACTTGTTAAGACCTCACCAGAGGTGTCGGTAATTATCGTCAGGCTTACTGCTTGTTGAAGGCTTTATGAATTGACATTTGCTGACAATTTACTGACATGTGTTGGAGGTAACTACAGCCAAGTCGGTAATTTTTCTCCCTGGTCGGTAATGTCAGCTTTTCATGCGGAAACAGCCTGTATGAATTGACACATTGCTAACTGCTCAGTAAAGTCTGCTGTTTTCCGCATTACCGCATGCGGTAATGCTTTATGAATTGAGGCCATTGTGTCCAATACACAACTGGGACAGTACAGTTTTCAACCCAGACACCTCAGAATATTTTTTTTGACCAAAAAATGTAGCTATTGTAGTGGCGTAATATCTAGTGGCGCATGGCAGCAGCATATAATTCTGTGGACCCTGGCGGTGGGAACACAGACAGCAGGAGGTTAAATGCAGCAGCAGGAGGAGGAGGAGTGACGTTTGGCAGCAGGCAATGTAACGGGCCATGGCAACTAGCGTTGGTACCACAGCTGTAATAAACACCATACAGCAGGAGGTTCCAGACAGCAGTCGTGAAGCCCACATTGTGTCCAATACACAACTGGGGCAGCACAGTTTTCAACCCAGACACCTCAGTATTTTTTTTTCCCTACAAAAAAATGTAGCTATTGTAGTGGCATAATAGCTAGTGGTGCATGGCAGCAGCGCATAATTCTGTGGACCCTGGCGGTGGGAACACAGACAGCAGGAGGTTAAATACAGCAGCAGCAGCAGGAGGAGGAGGAGTGACGTTTGGCAGCAGGCAATATAACAGGCCATGGCACCTAGCGGTGGTACCACAGCACCTACAGAAAAGCCAGGCCACATTAGCAGGGGACTGAAGGTTGATGTTGTGAAAAAATAATTCCCAGGCACCTCATGTCCTCTCGCCGACAACAGGTGCCTGAAACGTGCCTTCAATCCAGGCCTGGGTGATCTTCAAAAATGTCAGTCTGTCCACAGACTCTGGGTACAGACGATAGCACTTCTCCGTGACCACGCCACCGGCCGCACTGAAGCACCTCTCGGACAGCACGCTGGAAGGGGGGGCAAGACAGGACTTCCAGGGAGTACTGCGCTAGCTCACTCCAGATCTGCAAGTGCTCGAGCCAGTACTCCAAGGGGCCCACAAGCTCCCCACCAGTGTCAAGCCTGCTGAAGGACTCCATGTAGTCTGCCACCATCCGGGTCAGGTGCTGGCTGTGACTTTGAGAGGGGGATGCTGCTGCACGCACCTCCCCTCTCGGCTGCTCTACTGTCATGTAGAGTGCCTTAGTCAAGGACAGTAGGTCTCGTGGGCACCTGATGCTGCTGCTGCTGGCTGCAGGCACTGGCTGCTGTGCTGGCTGGACAGGGACAGAGGGGGTGGAAGGCTGGGGGAAGGCTTCCTCCAATCGCCCAACAAGGATCTGCTGCAACTCCCTTGTTCGCTGCTCAGTGTCTCCAGCAGGCAGGAACTTACCCACCTTCTCCTTCAGCCGTGGGTCCAGGATCATGCTGATGCAGGCATCCTCCCGAGCTTGCATCTGCTTCACCCTGGGGTCTGTGCGCAGGCACCACAGCATGTGCGCTGCCATGGGGAACAGGGTGGTCCGTCCAGCAGAGACATTGGGGTCAGTGGTCACAACACTGTCCTCCTCCTCTGGCCCCGAGCCTCTTCCTCCTCTCTCCACCCTCGCACCACTGCAGCTGCGCTCCGCTGTTCCCCCTCCACAGCAATGTCCAGGACCTCCAACTCCTTCTCCAACAGCTCAAAATCCTGCGCAGAAGTGGACTGCGCAGGCAGCTGCTATTCCAGCTGGATCAGGGCCTCCTCTCCCACATCCAGCAGATCACACAGTGCCCTGTCCAGCAGACAAAGGGGACCCACTGGCAGAGGGATGCCCATTCCTGGCTCACCAGGTTGGTTCCCTGCAGGAAGGGAGCCATCATCAAGCAGACCTGCTGCATTTGCCCCCACTGTGCGTTTGAGAGGAGCTGGAGTTTGGTGGTGCCGGCAAGAGTGGCCTCAATGATGTGGCGGTTGACAGCCCTCCTCTGCTCAACCAACCGCTCCAACATTGCCAGGGTGGAGTTCCAGTGAGTTGGCACATCGAAGCCGGTGTCATGGCAGGCCCTCGCGCTGCTGCATGTCGGCCAGGTTTGCTGAGGCAGCGGCTGAGCGGCGGAAAATACGCACAATTTTCCCGAGCCGCTTCCAACAGATCGTCCATCCCCTGATAGGTGCGCAGGAACTTCTGCACCACTAGGTTCAGGACGTGGGCTAAGCAGGGGACGTGGGTCAAGTGTCCCCTGGTGATGGCAGCCAGAAGGTTGGCCGCATTGTCGGACACCACCAAAAAAAATGAAAGTTTTTTTTTGTTTGTTTTGTTTTTAAAATTTTTCGGAATATAAGACGCACTTTTTCTTCCCCAAATTTTGGGGAGAAATGTGGGTGCGTCTTATATTCTAAAGATACAAAAAAAAATCAATGCAGAGTGCGCAGGGAAGCTGAAATGCCGCTATACATTACCTGATCTTGCAGCCGCGATCCTCCCCCCGGCTGTCGGCGATCCTCTTCAGCATCCTCCTTTCACCCTGGGTCCCGCAGTGCGATCCTCTTCAGTGGCAGCGGTAGGCAGGGGCACTGGCCGCCTACCGCTGTGCAGAGCCGCCGGGGTCCGCTGGGCCATCTCCATAAACACTTCCGGGGTCCGCTGGGCCATCTGCATAATCGCTGCTGGAGTCCGCTGGGTCCTCTGAATAATAGCCGCTGGAGTCCGCTGGGTCCTCTGAATAATAGCCGCTGGAGTTCGCTGGGTCGCCGCCTCCATACACGCAGTCATCTGCACTAGCCGCGCATGTGCGCCAGGGGTCATGCATGACGTCATGCATGACCCCTGGCGCACGTGCGCGGCTAGTGCAGATGACTGCGTGTATGGAGGCGGCGACCCAGCGGACTCCAGCGGCTATTATTTAGAGGACCCAGCGGACTCCAGCGGCTATTATTCAGAGGACCCAGCGGACTCCAGCGGCGATTATGCAGATGGCCCAGCGGACCCCGGAAGTGTTTATGGAGATGGCCCAGCGGACCCCGGCGGCTCTGCACAGCGGTAGGCGGCCAGTGCCCCTGCCTACCGCTGCCACTGAAGAGGATCGCACTGCGGGACCCAGGGTGAAAGGAGGATGCTGAAGAGGATCGCCGACAGCCGGGGGGAGGATCGCGGCTGCAAGATCAGGTAATGTATGAAAGTGTATTGTAGTGTATTGTAGTGTAGTGTAGTGTAGTTAATTGGAGTTTAGTGCAGTGTAGTGCAGTGTAGTTTAGTGCAGTGTAGTGCAGTGTAGTTTAGTGCAGTGTAGTGCAGTGTAGTTTAGTGCAGTGTAGTTTAGTGCAGTGTAGTTTAGTTTAAGTGTAGTGTATTGCTGTATAGTGTATTGTAGTGTAACTGATGGGGAAATAGGGCATAGTGTAGTGTAACTGGGCAGTGTAGTGTAGATAGAGTAGCTTAGAAAATGTTTTTGGGGGATAAATGTCCATAAGACGCCCCTGCAGTATAGACGCACATAGGTTTAGTTTTTTTTTTTTTTCCTGATTTTTGCCCTCTAAACCTAGGTGCGTCTTATATGCCGGAGCGTCTTATATTCCGAAAAATACGGTAGTAGTAGTACTACTACTAGTAGTGTAGTCTACAGTAGTCGATAACTAACTAGTGTGACAGACAGTGACAATCAAAGTCTGTCACACACGGAAGCAATCAATAGGGTCAGGCAGATGCCAGTCACAGATCACATTCACAACAGATGCTGGCCTGTAAAGCAACTATTACACAGTAGTGAAGCTGCGGCACTAAATAAACTGACAGACAAGCAGTACAAATTAAGTAAACTAGTACGTAGGTAACACAACTACTACTAATTATAATCCCCAAGTCTACAGACAGTAGTCGATAACTAGTGTGGCAGACAGTGACAGTAAAAGTCTGTCACACACGGACGCAATAAATAGGGTCAGGCAGAGGCAGTCACAGATCACAACAGATGCTGGCCTGTAAAGTAACTAACACAGTACTAAAGCTGCATTCAGGGGCGGACTGACCATTAGGGCACTCGGGCACGGACCAAGGGCCAGTGGTCAGGGGGGGGCCCGCCACCCGCCAGAGAACCCTGAGCAGGAGGGGAGACAGCCAGTGAAGAAGGGCGATGGGCATAACAGCGGAGAAGGGGGGAAGTTCCCCCCCCTTCTCTCACCTTGGGGCCCCCCTTCCTGGCTCTCCCCTCCGTAATCTGCAAAGTGTCGCACAGCTGGAAGTGGCTGACAGCGGGCGGAGACTTACCGCTGTTCAGCCACCAGAGGGAGCGCTGATCTGTGTGCCGCTAGTGTGGGCTTGAGAAGCCAAGACTAGCGGCACACAGATCAGCGCTCCCTCCGGTGGCTGAACAGCGGTAAGTCTCCGCCCACTGTCAGCCGCTTCCAGCTGTGCGACACTTTGCAGATTACGGAGGGGAGAGCCAGGAAGGGGGGCCCCAAGGTGAGAGGAGGGGGGGGGGAAACTTCCCCCCTTCTCCGCTGCTATGCCCATCGCCCTCCTTCACTGGCTGTCTCCCCTCCTGGAGACACCTACAAGCCTGGCTGCATATACTTGGGGCACTTACAGACCTGGCTATACTGGGGAGACCTATACACCTGGCTGCATATACTGGGGAGACCTATACACCTGGCTGCATATACTGGGGGCACCTATACACCTGGCTGCATATACTGGGGGCACCTATACACCTGGCTGCATATACTGGGGGCACCTATACACCTGGCTGCATATACTGGGGAGACCTATACACCTGGCTGCATATACTGGGGGCACTTATACACCTGACTACATATACTGGGGGCACTTATAGACCTAGCTACATATACTGGGGGCACCTATAGACCTGGCTGTATATACTGGGGGCACCTATAGACCTGGCTGTACATACTGGGTGCACCTATAGACCTGCCTATGCTGGGGACACCTATAGACCTGGCTATACTGGGGACACCTATACACCTGGCTACATATACTGGGGACACCTAAATACCTGGCTATCTATACAGTAGACACCTATAGACCTGGCTATCTGTACTGGGGACACCTATAGGCCTGGCTACCTATTCTGGAGACACCTGTAGACCTGGCTACCTATACAGGGGACACCTATAGACCTGGCTATCTTAACTGGGGACATCTAAAGACCTGGCTATCTTAAATATATTCTGGGGACACCTGTAGATTAGGCTACTTATACTGGGGACACCTATAGACCTGGATACCTGCACTGGGAAAACCTATAGACCTGGATACTTCCACTGGGGATACCTTTTGACCTGGTTACCTATACTGGGGGCACCTATTTTGGGGGAACTGCTGCCAGATTAACTATTTTTGGGGAACTGCTGCTGCCAGATTAAGTGTATTTTGAGAAACAGCTGTCAGATTATGTGTATTTTTGGGGAACCGCTGCCAGATTGTGTATAATGGGGGGACTGCTGCTTCCAGATTCTGTGTATTTTGGGGGAACCACTGCTGCTACATGTATTTTTGGTGATCCGCTGCCAGATTACGCATATTTTGGGGAGCCGCTGCCAAATTATGTGTATTTGGGGAACCACTGCTGCTACATGTATTTTTGGTGATCCGCTGCCAAATTATGTGTATTTGGGGGAACCGCTGCTGCCAGATGACGTCTATTTTGGGGGAACGACTGCCATATTATCTGTATTTTGGAGGAACCTCTGCCAAATTGCATGGATTTTTGGTGAAATGCTGTCAGATTACATGTATTTTGGGGGAAAACACTATGGCAGAGTTCAAACTTCCCCGGCAGACCTTTTACACCACTGCTAAGGTCATGTATATTTTGCCCCACCCATGACCACACCTATTTTTTGGCGCACCGCGCTACGCGCGGCGCAGGGGTTTTTGTCAGTGTACAATATAACATATTTACTGTTGTCAATAAATTATTATATCTTAGTCTGTAAAAATATAACGTGAAAGGTGGGAAACACTGGTATGGGGGCCCCATAATCTCCTATTGCCCGGGGGCCCCATGAGTTGTCAGTCCGCCCCTGGCTGCATTACTGAAAATAAACTCACAGACTAACAGTACAAATTAACTAAACTAGTAGTACACAACAACTAACTATAATCCCTAACCTACCTAAGCTAGTAGGTTAAGGCTATCTAGGCTAGCAGGCCCTAGCCTGCACACAGACCTAACACTAGCCTAGCACAGTATACAGTACACTACACTAGTTGACTGAACTATAACAATCAAATCACTATCAATCCATAAATCAATACTATCAATGTGTTCAGGAGGTGTAAATTAGCAAAAACGCTGTGTTTAACAGTAGGAAAGCACTTGCTCTGACGAACAGCAACACTGGAGATGCTCTCAGTACCGCAGAGTCACAGGCAAGGATGGGCTCCTTAAGATGGCCGCCGCCTTATATAGAGGAGGGGAGGGCCAGGCTCCCCTCCTCTGTTTGGTTGCTAGGGCCTCGGCTGGGGGCCTTCTGATTGGCCCGATGACGTCATCCCCTGGATACCGCAATCCGGATTCGTGATCTCGACTGAATTAGAGTGTCACTATCCGGATACATTCGAATTCGGGATCGGTATCGATCTTCAAATTCGAGTCTGGATTCATGAAAAACAACCAGTGAACACGGGCAAATTAGAATTCACGAATAGTGATGAGGTACCCTGAGGGTCACTGTAGGGGAGCCAGCATTAGAATAATCGCGTACTGCACAGTGTACTGCACAGGCTGCCTCATGCCTGTGCAGTAGCACAGAGCAGATCAGGCTTGCTGCCGAAAGTATATATTATTGTCAGGGTCACTGTAGGGGAGCCAGCAATAGAATAAGCTGGCTGAGGAGGACAGTGGAAGCCTCATTAGGATCCAGATGCTTCTTCCTCCCTAGGTAAGTACACACCAGGGGCACTTTTTCCCCCCTACAGATTCACTTTAAAGTGGGCCTGAACTCAGAACATTTTTTTGTTACAGCTGACACAAATCCTGCAATAAAACTGCACTGTTTCTACTTCCTACTTTCATGGAAGCAGACATATTGTTAACATGTAGTGTTTACCAATTAGCTCTCTGCCATGGCAGTCAGCTGACACAGCTAAAGGATCAAATTACAACTTGTGATTAGTTTCAGAAGAGGGGGAATTAGACAAGCTTAACTTTCTAAATAAATACAGGGTGAATTTCTATATGTTTTCCTTCTGGATAGTGTAAAGGCTGGATGGTTAAGGGCTCTGCCTCTGACACAGGAGACCAGGGTTCGAATCTTGGCTCTGCCTGTTCAGTAAGCCAGCATCTATTCAGTAGGAGAACTTAGGCAAGTCTCCCTAACACTGCTACTGCCTATAGAGCGCGTCCTAATGGCTGCAGCTCTGGCGCTTTGAGTCCGCCAGGAGAAAAGCGCTATATAAGTGTTTGTTTTTGTCTTCTTCTGTCCTGTGCAAGAGTTCACATCCACTTTAAGTATAGGTACAGTAACACTTCAAAAGTTGAGTACTTTTACTACCTTTTCTCCTAGACTATTTGATTTTCCAAACCCTTTAGTATAGCCAATTAGAGTTGGGCCGAACCTCCGATTTTAGGTTCGCGAACCTGGTTCGCGAACTTCCGCGGAAGGTTCGGTTCGCGTTAAAGTTCGCGAACCGCAATAGACTTCAATGGGGATGCGAACTTTGAAAAAAAAAAATAATTATGCTGGCCACAAAAGTGATGGAAAAGATGTTTCAAGGGGTCTAACACCTGGAGGGGGGCATGGCGGAGTGGGATACATGCCAAAAGTCCCGGGGAAAAATCTGGATTTGACGCAAAGCAGCGTTTTAAGGGCAGAAATCACATTGAATGCTAAATGACAGGCCTAAAGTGCTTTCAAACATCTTGCATGTGTATACATCAATCAGGTAGTGTAATTAAGGTACTGCTTCACACTGACACACCAAACTCACCGTGTAACGCACCGCAAACAGCTGTTTGTGTAGTGACGGCCGTGCTGGACTGGTGCGCACCATGGCGAGAGTGCAGGTTTTGGTGGCTTTACAGCCCATATGGTCGCCTGGCTGATGTAGCTGAATGATGTAGCTGAATGACAGAACAGTGACTGTCCAGCTGATCAAATTTGGTCTGACCACAATGAGGCAACGACCTTATTATCGTGGGTGTGCCCCCCGAGACACTCATCTAGGCGCCGGTCATTGCTTCATTGTGATACGCAAGCCCCTTCACCACGGCAAGGTAATGATCACGAAGGGGAATGGGGAATGTAAACAGAACAGGTATACAGTGGCGGGTTCACTAAACAGAACAGGTATACAGTGGCGGGTTCACAGAACAGGTATGCAGTGGCAGGTTCACTGAACACAACAGGTATGCAGTGGCGGGTTCACTGAACAGGTATACAGTGGCGGGTCCACTGAACAGAACAGGTATGCAGTGGCGAGTTCACTAAACACAACAGGTATACAGTGGCGGGTTCACAGAACAGGTATGCAATGGCAGGTTCACTGAACACAACAGGTATGCAGTGGCGGGTTCACTGAACAGGTATACAGTGGCGGGTCCACTGAACAGAACAGGTATGCAGTGGCGGGTTCACTGAACAGGTATACAGTGGCGGGTCCACTGAACAGAACAGGTATGCAGTGGCGGGTTCACTGAACAGGTATACAGTGGCGGGTCCACTGAACAGAACAGGTATGCAGTGGCGGGTTCACTGAACAGGTATACAGTGGCGGGTCCACTGAACAGAACAGGTATGCAGTGGCGGGTTCACTGAACAGGTATGCAGTGGTGGGTTCACAGAACAGGTATGCAGTGGTGGGTTCACAGCACAGGTATGCAGTGGTGGGTTCAATGAACAGGTATACAGTGGCGGGTCCACTGAACAGAACAGGTATGCAGTGGCAGGTTCACTGAACAGGTATGCAGTGGTGAGTTCACAGCACAGGTATGCAGTGGTGGGTTCACAGAACAGGTATGCAGTGGTGGGTTCACAGCACAGGTATGCAGTGGTGGGTTCAATGAACAGGTATACAGTGGCGGGTCCACTGAACAGAACAGGTATGCAGTGGCAGGTTCACTGAACAGGTATGCAGTGGTGGGTTCACAGCACAGGTATGCAGTGGTGGGTTTACTGAACAGGTATGCAGTGGTGGGTTCACAGCACAGGTATGCAGTGGTGGGTTCACAGCACAGGTATGCAGTGGTGGGTTCACAGCACATGTATGCAGTGGTGGGTTCACAGCACAGGTATGCAGTGGTGGGTTCACAGCACAGGTATGCAGTGGTGGGTTCACAGAACAGGTATGCAGCCAGACAGGAACAAGTTAGGCCTAACTAATCTTTCCCTGAGAGACAGTCTGCAGCAGCTCGCCCTACTCTCACTAACGCAGGCAGCACACGAGTGACCGTAATGGCCGCCGCTGCCTGCCTTATATAAGGGGGGGTGGGGCTCCAGGGGCTAGTGTAGCCTAATTGGCTACACTGGGCCTGCTGACTGTGATGTAGAGGGTCAAAGTTGACCCTCCATGTGCATTATGGGGCGAACCGAACTTCCGCAAAGGTTCGCCTGCGGGACGCGAACGCGAACCACCAAAGTTCGCGTGGAACCGTTCGCAGGCGAACCGTTCAGCCCAACTCTATAGCCAATAAAATAATAGCTATAACGCTCTTAAAGTGGACCCAAACTAAAAATACAAGATTTCAGAAATAAAATCTATTTTCTAAATTATAATAATAAATAGCAGCCTTTTTTCAGCTGCATGATGACAAATATAAAATATTTTACATTTATTGGAGAAACCCCTCCCTTCCTTTCATATTGCCGGCAAAAACTCTGGCAAACTGGTGGAGTAGATGGTGTCCAGCAAAGAAGGAATTTCTAATGACTGCCACCTGTATAACCCTAGTTATGAAAAGAGGAGGGTGAAAAGCATGCACTGAAATGCTCATAGGCTTGAAGGAGTGTTTATTTATATATATATATGTGTCAGAGTGGTGCAACTAAATATTTTAAATTAAAAAAATGTTTGGTTTGGGTCCGCTTTAAGTTGAACAAATAACTATTCCGAGTCTAAATGTATGTACAGCAAATTATGCAGTTATCATTGTAGACAAGAGGATTTCAACAGAAATACAGAATACAGAATATTTTCTAAGCCACAGAATTTAAATTAACTTATATTTCAAAAACACTGTACAAATCTAGGATTATGACAAAGCTCCGGCTCTTGTAGGAAAAGGGCATTGATTAATAGTTTCTCAATTCATTGGGGACATCCACTTTAAACCCTTCCTTCCTACCCAAATTGGAAATATCATTAGTGTGTAACTAGATTTCAAGAGACCTCACATTTTCATGGCGTGGAAGGATTCCAAGGAAATTTCACTTTTTACCACTTGCAACTTATTTCAGTTTTGTGCCAACACAAATGTTGATACATTTTAACCATCTGTGAAAGGAACATTTCAGTGATGTTCACTCCATGTGAAGAGTGTCACAGTACAGCCAGAACGAATTCTCTTTCCTTTCCAGTCATTTTACCAATGCAGAACAAGGATTTTTACAGGATTATAATATACTGTATTTCTGTGTAATATTCAGGCCCCTTTTATACTTTTCTGCACACTGGGTAACGCAACAGCAAGGAAAGTGTATGGGACCCTGTACACTAAACACGTCACGTTGCGCCATAAGCTTCTGATTTTCCGCTGACCCGCCGCAAAGTGAACAGCATGTTTCTGTGCGACTTCCAGGCAGCAGTGGCGAAGTCAATATGCAATACAGAAATTTTGAATTTGTTGCTGGGGGTGCACATGCACGAAACTACATAAATACGATGGGGAAGCTGGGAATCCCAATGATGTACTTCCTGTCCAGCAGGGAGTACATCACTGGCGACAGGCGGCGAAGGGTGTGTGGGGGCGGCGCTATGCATATGACCCTGTCTGTGCACTCTGCTGCGGGGTCATATAAATCACTTTATTGGTGTTGCAGTGCGATGCAAGGGGTGTGGTGCATCACACAGCAGTGCTCGCCACAGGTCTAAAACCTGCCTCAATGTAACATTAGTCTAAACGAACAAATTATGCTTTGTATCTTTTAAATTGTCATTGTGACTAAAGATGGCCCGAAAGGTTAGACCCCGAACTTATTTGCACGAACTTCGGTGGTTCGCGTTCACGGTGAACCTCGAACTATATGTGAGTTCAACCCGCCCCATATACTACATCATTAGGGTCAACTTTGACCCTCTACATCACAGTCAGCAGACACAGGGTAGCCAATCAGGCTACACTCCCTCCTGGAGCCCCCCCCCCCCCCTTATAAAACGCAGGCAGCGTCAGCCTTTTCACTCACTCGTGTGGCTGCAGTAATTAGAGAAGGGAGAGAACCTGCTTACATAGGAAAAGCTTAGTTAGGCTCTTGTGGTAGGCTTGTTAGGTTGCTCCTTATTGCTAAAAAGCACTCCTCATCCTCAACAGCTCTTTTGAGAGCTAATTTTGTTCTTGTGATCTATTTTTTTTGTGTGTGTCCCACAAACATTTGTGTTGCATATACAGCCCTGTCAGTCAGTCGCAGCTGCTGGACCTTGGCCCCTTGGTAATTCCTACTGTGCCACTGCCAGGCCCAGGACTTTCAGTGACTACCTGTGTGTGTGACAGCTGCACGTTTGTAATACCAATCACTGCATACCCACCTGTTCAGTGCACCTACCTACCTACGTGAGCCCACGCAGTGTTATATGCCAGTCAGTCGCTGCACCTGTTCACGGTACCTGTGTGTGTGACAGCTGCACATCTGTAATACCAATCACTGCATACCTACCTGTTCAGTGCACCTACCTACGTGAGCGCACACAGTGTTATATACCACCAGTCACTGCACCTGTTCACGGTACCTGTGTGTGTGACAGCTGCACATTGTATTGATACCACTCCGTGCATACCTGTTAACTGCACCTGTGTGACTGCACATTGTATTAGTCAAGTCAGTGCATATCTTTCACTTCACCCCCCCCAATATGGGCAAAACAGGCAGAGGCAGGCCCCCCGACAGGTCTGTTCGAGGTCGTGCTGTCGTGATTTCGTAGTGTTCAGAAGGCGCATGCCATCAACCCCCAAGTTTGTCAGGATGTAGTTGACTATTTAACACAGAACACCTCATCTTCCTCAGCTTCCACACGGAACCGTGACATATCTTCCTCCTCCTGCTCTGATTCTGGCACCACACTTAACACTCAGTCGGCCGCCACCACCAAAGTGCCATCACCCCAGGGCTCAGCAGTGTGGACATTTTTTTGTGTGTCTGCCTCAGATGAGAGCAATGCCATCTGTACTCTATGCCACCAAAAACTGAGCCGTGGAAAGACCAAGACCCGCGTAGGGACAACTTCCTTACGAAGGCACATGATGACAAAGCACAAACTGCAATGGGATTACCACCTGAGGAAAAGCAGCACACAAAAGCAAAGCCTCACACCGCAGTGGAAGATACCAGGCCGCAATTATTTCTCAAAAAAGGTGATGCCCAAACTGTACCGTGATGTTGAAAGGCAAGTGGTGTCATCTCTGGCACACAGCGTTGGGTCAAGGGTCCATCTGACCACGTGGTCTGCAAAGCACGGTCAGGCCTGCCCGAAGACTAAGTCAGTCCTCACACACAGCATCTCTGCCTGCACGCCGTGTGACTGCCTGCCCCAAGACTAAGTTGCTCCCCACACAGCATCTCTGCCTGCAGGCCGCTTAACTGCCTTCTCCGCCACCACCAGCAGGGTCAAGGACTCCAGGAGGATTCTTGAATTTTTAAGGCCGCTGTTAGCTACAGTGGCTTGCAAAAGTATTCGGCCCCCTTGAAGTTTTCCACATTTTGTCATATTACTGCCACAAACATGAATTAATTGTATTGGAATTCCATGTGAAAGACCAATACAAAGTGGTGTACACGTGAGAAGTGGAACGAAAATCATACATGATTCCAAACATTTTTTACAAATAAATAACTGCAAAGTGGGGTGTGCGTAATTATTCAGCCCCCTTTGGTCTGAATGCAGTCAGTTGCCCATAGACATTGCCTGATGAGTGCTAATGACTAAATAGAGTGCACCTGTGTGTAATATAATGTCAGTACAAATACAGCTGCTCTGTGACGACCTCAGAGGTTATCTAAGAGAATATTGGGAGCAACAACACCATGAAGTCCAAAGAACACACCAGACAGGTCAGGGATAAAGTTATTGAGAAATTTAAAGCAGGCTCAGGCTACAAAAAGTATTTCAAAGCCTTGAACATCCCACGGAGCACTGTTCAAGCGATCATTTAGAAATGGAAGGAGTATGGCACAACTGTAAACCTACCAAGCCAAGGCCGTCCACCTAAACTCACAGGCCGAACAAGGAGAGCGTTGATCATAAATGCAGCCAAGAGGCCCATTGTGACTCTGGACGAGCTGCAGAGATCTACAGCTCAGGTGGGGGTATCTGTCCATAGGACAACTATTAGTCGTGCACTGCACAAAATTGGCCTTTATGGAAGAGTGGCAGGAAGAAAGCCATTGTTAACAGAAAAGCATAAGAAGTTCCATTTGCATATTGCCACAAGCCATGTGGGGGACACAGCAAACATGTGGAAGAAGATGCTCTGGTCAGATGAGACCAAAACTGAACTTTTTGGCCAAAATGCAAAACGCTATGTGTGGCAGAAAACTAACACTGCACATCACTCTGAACACACCATCCCCACTGTCAAATATGGTGGTGACAGCATCATGCTCTGGGGGTGCTTCTCGGCAGCAGGGACAGGGAAGCTTGTCAGAGTTCATGGGAAGTTGGATGGTGCCAAATGCAGGGCAATCTTGGAAGAAAACCTCTTGGAGTCTGCAAAAGACTTGAGACTGGGGCGGAGGTTCACCTTCCAGCAGGACAATGACCCTAAACATAAAGCCAGGGCAACAATGGAATGGTTTAAAACAAAACATATCCATGTGTTAGAATGGCCCAGTCAAAGTCCAGATCTAAATCCAATCGAAAATCTGTGGTAAGATCTGAAAACTGCTGTTTACAAACCCTGTCCATCTAATCTGACTGAGCTGGAGCTGTTTTGCAAAGAAGAATGGGCAAGGATTTCAGTCTGTAGATGTGCAAAGATGGTAGAGACATACCCCAAAAGACTGGCAGCTGTAATTGCAGCAAAAGGTGGTTCTACAAGAGTATTGACTCAGGTGGGTTGAATAATTATGCACACCCCACTTTGCAGTTATTTATTTGTAAAACATGTTTGGAATCATGTATGATTTTCGTTCCACTTCTCACGTGTACAGAACTTTGTATTGGTCTTTCACGTGGAATTCCAATAAAATTGATTCATGTTTGTGGCAGTAATATGACAAAATGTAGAAAACTTCAAGGGGGCTGAATACTTTTGCAAGCCACTGTATAATAATTTTTATGGTACGTGTACATGCCTGCCTAATTTTTCTGGCTGCACTGCAGCCACAACAACAAAACAAAAGGCATGTACATGTGTCAATTCCCCTTCGTGAACGTCACCTTGCCACGGTGAAGCAATGAAGCAATGACCGCTGGCTATATGAGTGTCTCCGGGGTGGGGGGTGGGGGGGGTGTCGTTGGGCACACCAAAATAATAGGGTCGTTGCTCCATTGTGGACAGACCGAATTCAATCAGCTGGACATTCACTGTTCTGTCATTGAGCTACCTCAGCTTGGCGACCATATGGGCTGGAAAGCCGCTATCACCTGCACTCTCGTCATGGTGCGCACCAGTCCAGCAGGGCCGTCACTACACAAACAGCTGTGTGCGGTGTGTTACACAGTGAGTTTGGTCTGTCAGTGTGAAGCAGTACACTAATTACACTACCTGATTGATGTATACACATGCAAGATGTTTTAAAGAACTTTAGGCCTCCAATTTAGCATGCAAATTGATTTCTGCCCTTAAAGGGACTCCGAGCAGTGCATGAACTATGGAAAGATGCATATCATTTTAAAGCTCTCTTTCTCCTCTTTCCAATGCCGCCCTACGCCTTTTAGTTTTCGCTATTTTCGTGATTGAAATTGCCGCGATTTCAATCGCGAAAATAGAGAAAACTAAAAGGTGTAGGGCGACGAAAGAGGAGAAAGAGAGCTTTAAAATGATATCCATCTTTCCATAGTTACTTGTATTACACAGGACGACACTTTCCCCAGTGTCAGCAGCTCCATTCAGCAGAATGGAGCTGCTGACTTTAGGAAAAAGTCGCCCTGTATAATACAATGTAACTGTCTATGGAAAGATGGATATCATTTTAAAGCTCTCTTTCTCCTCTTTCTGGCGACACCTAAATCGTCGCCCTACGCCTTTTAGTTTTCTCTATTTTCATGATTGAAATCGAGGCCGCAGCAATTTCAATCGCGAAAATAGCGAAAACTAAAAGGCGTAGGGCGGCGGTTTATATATCAATGGGAAGAGGAGAAAGAGAGCTTTAAAATGATATGCATCTTTCCATAGTTTCTGTACTGCTCGGAGTCCCTTTAAAACGCTGCTGTGCGTCAAATCCAGATTTTTCCCCAGGACTTTTGGCGTGTATCCCACTCCCCCATGCAAAAACTCAGATGTTAGACCCCTTGAAACATCTTTTCCATCACTTTTGTGGCCTGCATAAATGTATCTAGTTTTCAAAGTTCGCCTCCCTATTGAAGTCTATTGCGGTTCGAAAAGTTCGCGCGAACCAAACTTTTTGCGGAGGTTCGTGTTCGAGGTTCGCGAACCGAAAATCGGAGGTTCGAGCCATCTCTGATTGTGACTGTCTGCCCTTTGCTTCACCAGCCCATTGCTTTGGTGACTTCTACCTGTATTCTAAAAAAAGATAAGACGTGCTGATTTACAATTAGATACATTCTAAGTAAACTAGAGCAAAAGTGGGGCAGATGGCAGAGACATAATTACAAATCATGAGGTCCCCCAGCAGAGCTCTGATGGTGACACACACTATGTGTTATCACATTGGCCATTCTTCTCACCACAGGGACCATCAACCCAGGATCATTCTGTGCCCTAACATGTAGGGTCACTATTCTGCTATTTACAGTAAATAACAGGTACAGCTACCTTTTTTCCTAAATACAGTTGTTCAGTCATCTATTCTCCTCTCCTCCAAGTAGCCCATACAAATGTGGTCACCTTTCCCCCAAATACATGTGTAACCATCTCTCCCCCTTTCCTTCCCGCCATGTGCAGCCACCTTTCCCGCCGTAATATGGTGCAGCCATTTACTGTCCCCCCACTTCCCATATAACTTCTGTGGTCATTGCATCCCCAATAACATGTTCAAGCATCCACCCCCACTCCTGAACACGTGTGGCCATCCATTCCACCCCTGACATATGAAAAGGAGGGGAGTGCTGCACCAGAAGGTGACTTAAGTGGGCAGAACATCAAGCAGTATCAGTTTAGATGCGCAGAAATGAAAATTATAATGATGAAATTACAGTGTGAATTGTGATGTAGTCTGGTGGTCATCTGTGATCAATTGCTAATTCCCTAACTTTTTGTCACTGTGTTCTGATGTGACCCAGATGAGAGTTGCAAAACCTCTGTTATCTAATAGCAATTGTTACAAATTCAGTCCAGAATGGCTGAAATCCAACCTTAGTAATTCAAGGCGTATGTAGAACATCAAGTTAGCACAGTATTTTGATCACTTCTGTAACTGATTTGTACCTTTGGATGATTTGAATAAAGTTTTGTGACTTGCTTGGTTGCAAACCCCAGACTGGTGGGCGGGGTCTGCTGTTCTGAGGGGAGCTCTAGGAAGTCTGTGTGGAGATTCTTGGGCCTGATAATCCTGTATATCATATAAACCAACCTGGCAGGCAAGTGATACAGTGACTGTGTGAACAGGCTGCTGCTGCTGAACAGCATAGTATAATATATTTACTGACACTGTGTTTGTGAGTCTGTGCTCCTGTAAGTTATCAGAGATCACATTTGTCAATATAGTAATCTGTATACTTTTGCACTAGCATATAATCCTATTATCTTGCTCCTTGTCAGTATCCCCTGGTGTGGAGTATCTAGTTGGCTCTATATTACTAGTATATAGTACAGGATAGTGTCCGGTTAGGCATCCGACGATCCATAAGGAGTAGAGGTCCGGTTGCACTGACAGATTAGCCAAGCAGTAGGGATTTAGTGTCAGCGTAGTAAACCTGTCTGATACCCTGCTGGATCGATTCCCCGCTCGTCACCGGTGGGCAGGACAATGGGCAAAAACGAAAAGCTGATAAGAAGTGCCCGCGGGCATGAGCGGGAATCAATCTGGGCGGCTGCGGGGACGCGCCGGCATCAAGCCGCTGGCTCGATTCCGGCGCATAATCTAACCGTGTATTCCCAGCATTAGATTTTTCTGGACTGCTGAGCCCAGCGGACCGAAAACGGAAGATGAAGCCCTGCATTGGGGGCAATGGGAGAAAGGAACATTTCTTCACACTAGTGAAGAAACGGACCGTTTGAAGGGTAAAATCTGCTGGGGGAAGGGGTCTGAGAGGATGTGGGGACATGAACCGGGCCGTACCTGAGTGGGCGGGTGAGTGAGGGAGGGTGCCGCAGCCGTTCGAGTGGGTGAGGGAGGGTTAAACCTACCCAGGCGTCTTTTTCATTGCAGCCGGGTGGTAGAGAGGGTTTCTTACAAGCTTCCATCTTCTGTCTTGTTTTGTGTCATGTGACTACGCGCGTCATGTCACTAGTCACATGACGCGGAAGAAGACGTGAGCCTCGAAGAAACCCTCTCTACCGCCCTGCTGCAATGAAGAAGATGCCTGGGTACGTTTTTAACCCTCCCCCACCTGCCCAGCTGCTACACCCTCCCTCACCCGCCTGGCTGCTGCACCGTCCCTCACCTACTGGAGTGGCAAACGGAGTGAAAACAGATTTGATCGAACGGTGTTCAGATCCGGTTTCACTGATCTATTTGCCAGTGTGGACCAAGCCATTCGGATCTGATGAAGCGGAGACCGGATCCGCATTACCGGATCCGTTTGGCTTAAAAATACAGTGTGAACCGAACCTTAGGCTGTTTAGAACTACTACTTCATTTTCAGGAATGGGATCCTTCCCCTGTCATCAGCACCTCTATCCTGGGAGGAGGCGGGCCAAATCTAGGCATACATTTAGGTATGCTGCCGATGAGTTGGGCGCATGGTGAGCTGAATGATAGCTCACTCTGCTGCCAAATCCCCGGTGACGTTAAATACTATTCCCCCTCCAAGTTGTAGCAACTCAGAGGGAGAAATAATTCGGGGTCTGGCGATCACCAGAACCCCCGAATTACCCTTATGTGTCCTGCACACTATATAGCATTACTGCTATAGCAGCGGCAATCATCTCTCCTTGTCAACACCTGCCCTGCTTTGCTCAGCATACACTGTCTACAGCCGGAATTCCAGAGTCCTCTGCATCTCCCTAACTTCCTAGAAGCGCGAGGTGTGATGACAGCCACAACGCCATCTGCTGTTTCCTGATGATCCCATCCTCTGTATGAGTGGAACATACAATCTGCTGCAGAGCAGGATTATCCACCAAGCAACCTAGACAGGTGCTTAGGGTCTGGTGGGTGTCAAGGGGCCCACCTGCCACCTTCTTTGGGGGCCTAGGGCCCCATTACATCTTAATCCATCTCTGAGCTGCTGTAATTAGTGTCGGGTTCTAGAGAGCAAAATTCCTAAAGTTTATTAAGGGTCAGCAACTGTTAATGACCCGAGCCCTCGATTTTTCTCTTTTTCTCTTTAAAAGTATGTTGTTTGTTTCCTTTACTATGGCAGCGGCAGTCTCTGTGATCCATTTTATCTCCCTTCTGCGTAATTTTAAGGTGTGCCCTTGCACTTGTCTTAAATCAACCCCCTAAGTGCAAAACTGTTGCTATGTTTCACCACTTCACCTCTTATGTTGGATCCACACCATACAATTTTTTGGGCAGATTTACCTGCCAGATAGATTATTTCCAGCATGTCCGATCTGAGGATCGATCGTTATTTCGTTTCTATGGAAATCGATCAAAAAATTGTATGTTTTTTTTCCGCTTAAAGGACCACTGTCGGGAAAATCTTAAAACACATACAAATAAGATGTTTCTTCCAGAGTACAATAAGCCATACATTACTTTTCTATTATGTTGCTTTCACTTACAGTAAGTAGTAGAAATCTGACATTACAGACAGGTTTTGGGCTAGTCCATTTCTTTATAGGGGAATCTCAGCATGGCCTTTATTCTTTATAAAGACACTCTCTGAAAAAGATTTATTCAAAGATGCTGGCCAGCCTCCCTGCTTACCATACACTTTTTTGGCAGCTGGACAGAGCAACTGCCATTCGCTGCCATTTACTACTAGGGATGCTCGTCGGATTCTGCAGAATGGAGATTTCCGCGATTCCGGTCGGAAATTGGCAATTCCGTTCCGGTAAGCCAAACGGAAAAGCTATAGCGCTGATCGGAAATAGCTGAATTTCTATGCGGAATTCCGTCGGAATTTAAACAAAAGCGTGTAAAAGCTGCATTAGCCAATCAGAAGGATCAGAAGGGGATAGACCAATCACAGAAGCTTAAAACATGATGATTTCTGCATTAAAAACAGAATTTCTGCACCAATTAGAGTCTTAACAAAAACCAACCAATCCTACGTTAGCAACCAGCTCCTAGCTACTCAGCTATCCCACCCATTTTGTATATAAGAGAGGTGTGACAGTCACGAAAGCTTGCGGGTTTCAGTTTGGTGTTGGAGAGAGGAGAGACAGACCCATATTAGTTGTTTCAACATAAAACAATAGTCTTTTTAAAGACTGTATAAAAAACAAAAGTCTTTTTAAAGGGAAGGTTCAGGGTGAAGCCAAAAAAAATAAAAATCCACTTACCTGGGGCTTCCTCCAGCCCGTGGCAGGCAGGAGGTGCCCTCGCCTCCGCTCCAGAGGCTCCCGGTGGTCTCCGGTGGCCGACCCAACCTTCTGCGCTCCAATCTGCGCCTCACGGGGGCGCGCTGACGTCATCGGATGCTGTACTTTGCAGGCGCAGTAGTTCTGCGCCTGCGCAGTACAGCCCAGAGGACGTCCGATGACGTCAGCGCACCCGCGTGGGACACAGAAGAGCCCGTCGTTGGAGCACAGAAGAGCCCGACCTGGCAGCTGGCCTGGCCAAGTCGGGTCGGCCACCGGAGACCACCAGGAGCCTGCAGGGCGGCGGCAAGGGCACCTCCTGCCTTCCACGGGCTGGAGGAAGCCCCAAGTAAGTTGATATGGATTTTTATTTTTTTTTCAGACTCCCTGAACCTTCCCTTTAAAGACTGTGAGAGAGAATTAGATTGAGTGTGAGCTGTAGTAGCTATCTAGGTGTATTTGTGAGAGAGTGACAGTAGATTGTTAGTTTGAGTGATAGATTGTAGTGTAGTGTACTAGTAGTTGCTGTGTGGAGAGGGTTAGACGGAGCCAGCCAGGCTGCAGGCTTAGTGTTTGACAGAGTGAGAGAGGTGATTGATTAGTTGAGTGTAGTGCAAGTTTTTTTTTGTTTTTGTTTTCTAAGTTCATTTATTTTTCTTTATTTTGTTTTTGATTTATTTTCTTTATTTATTTAACTTTGGTTCTGTCACTCATACCCCTTCCCCAATAATGTTTTTGGCCCCAAAGCAATGGAGCGAGAGCAGCAGCAATTTCCTGCTAATCCTAAAAGAAAATGGGGTGATGGTGGTGTTGGTGGATCACGTCAAGTACGTGATCAGGTTGCAAGTGGCAGCAGCAGCAGGAAGCGTTCCGCGCTGGTCAGAGATGTCTTCCCTGTGTTCGCACGCAGGAAAATTTTGACAGAGCAGCAGGCGAACAGAGTTGTTGATTATTTAGGTCAGGAACCCTATACCCAGTCTGAGGAACTTGAAGCTAGTGGCAGCAGCACCAGTAGTGGCCAGGTTCCTCATGACTAGAACCCGACCGCAGCTGCTTATCTTGACGAGGTTGCTTCCTCCCAGTACTTTCCTCCAGAATTAAAGCACACCTATGTCGATGAGAGATATGTGCAGAAGGATTGAGAGGAGGCATTGGAGCAGACCATGGGACCAAGGTCCCAAGAAGTGGTGGGTTCTGTGGCGATAGAAATGGCCCCTGTGTTTTCTTCATCCAGTAGTAATCCATCAAAACTGAGAGCTTGTGTCACCACCAATGTACATCACCACCAGACAACTTCAGAGGTGTTTTGTGGCCAGGTGGAGGGTCCAGAAGAGTCACTTATGGGTTCCAGTGATTTGGTTGAACTGGATGATGTTTTGGATGATGAGGCGGCTGATCCACCATGGTTGCCACCTGGTGGGTTAGGTACTAGCAGGCGTGAGCAGAATGGAGAAACAGAGCAGACGTTTGGCCAGCAGCCTGCAAGTGCTTTACCGTCTGTCTGTACCCACCAGTCCAATGCTGAGCATCGACGTGCTAGAACAGGTCACACCATTTGCACCACTGCTCCACGTGCACGCACGTCCCCTGCATGGAATTATTTTACTGTTCTGGAAGAGGATGAACCCAGGTCAGTCTGTTCTGTGTGCCGTAAATCGGTGAGCAGAGGCAAATCGGGCACCGGGTTCGGCACTTGAGGGCTGATAAGCCATCTGCACAACCACCACAGACGGGAGTTCGAATATGTAAAGAATTATAATAAGATGGGTGGAAGAAAAGCAGCAGCAACAGGCCCCTCCTCTTCTTTTTCTACTCGTCTTGTCCCTATACAACCTGCTCAGTCCCATTACAGTTCAAATCCCTCTTCATGCCAGGCTAGAAGAGGACTCCAGACCTCGACAAGCACCTCATCATCACCCTTGTTGGTTTCCTCTGAATCACCAGTGTTCCAGTGTCAGGCCTCTGTGCCAGAAATGTTGCAGAGGAAGCGGATGCTCCCTGCAACTGATCCGTTTGTTGTGAAAAATAATGCGCTCCGGGCAAGGCTGTTGGGCCCAACAGCTGCTGCCCTACCAGTTTGTAGACTGTGCCCCCTTCCGCAGACTGATGAACAATGTTGCTCCACAATGGTGGATCCCCAGCCGTCATTATTTTGCCAGGAATGCTATCCCTGCCCTTCACCAGCACATTGTGGAGTGTGTCGGCTGGTCCATGGATCACACTGTCGGTGGCAAGGTGCACTTCACTATGGATGGCTGGAGCAGCAGGCATGGGCAGGGAAAGTATCTAACTTTTACCGCTCATTGGGTCACCCTCCATGGTGCTGCTGAGGAGGGTGCAAGATCTGGGGCATCTCAGCTGGTGGTGCCGCCACATAGGTTGAAGGGGAGGCCTGTCCTACTTCCCTCTGCTACCTGTTCTGTCCAAGGCCAGTTCGCCGTTGCTGAGCCTCCCAGCAAGTGGTCCCGCTCCTACACTGGTCTGCAGCACCATCGATGCCAAGCTGAAACTCGAATCCATGGACGAGAACAGGCAAACCGGATCTGTAATCCTTGCAGCCTTACAAGATCAGATTCGGCAGTGGCTTTTCCCCCGAAAACTGGACACAGGTGTAGTGATGTCTAATAATGCCAACATGCTGGCCGTCATTTCGGAAGGTGGCTACACTCACTTACCTTGCTTGGCCCACGTCTTCAACCTTGTAGTCCAGAAATTTCTACGAACTTTTGATGGGTTGAAGGACGCTGTGGCCTCAGCACGAAAAGTGTCAGCCCACATCCGTCGCTCCGCAACCGCCACTGCGGCCTTGAAACTGCTGCAGCACCGCCATAGCCTGCTGCAGCACAGGCTTATTTCTGATTATCTGATGCGGTGGCACTCCACTCTCCACATGCTGGAGAGGTTGTGGGAGCAGCGAATGGCGGTCAGGCTATACCTGTCTCAGACATCTTCCTCCAGAACAGGGCCACTGGACTACATTACTGGGGACCAGTGGCAGCTGATTGGACAGGTCTGTAAAGTGTTGGAGCCATTTGAGCAGGCAACAAAATTGGTCAGTGAGGAGCACTGCAGCATATCAGAAGTGCTCCCTATTATCTTCATGCTGGACAAGGCTCTTGACAAAATGCTCAGACAGGGGGAGGAAGCCCTACTGAACAGTGGTCAGTCAAGTGGGGGAGTGAGTGAGCATGGGAAGAAGATTCTGAAGTGGAGAAGGAACATGACGACAGTTCTGACAGCCAGGAAGAGGTGATTAATGGCAGACATCTCTACCCTATGGCTGTGCATATGATCCAGTGCCTCCGTAATTAATTAAAACTCCAAAATCAAGGTTCGACGTGTGGGTGGCCACCATCTTAGATCCCCGGTGCAAGGGGAGAATGCGGCAGTTCATACCCCCCTCCCAAGCAGATGCCAGGATTAGCCAAATCCGGGATGCCCTTCTTTGTTGGGTAGAAGATGTGTATTCTGCACCTGTATCAAGGGCCCAAGCTACCAAGCCTCATCATACTCAGCAAAGGTCTGGTGGTCCCACTCCCAGCAGCAGCACCAATAGCCAATCTGTGAACCTGCTGAGTATGTTGAAGGAATTTTATCAGCCAATTCCAGATACTCATTCTAGCAGCAGCACCATCAGCGGGCAAAGTAGTCACCGCCAGCGGCTGGCCCGTATGGTGAATGATTACTTGGGGTCGGCCAGTGCTCCAGACAATATGGAGAGTAATGATGACCCCATGGAGTATTGGACAAAACAACTGGATACCTGGCCTGAACTTGCTCAGTATGCACTGGAGGTTCTTGCATGCCCCGCCGCCAGTGTTCTTTCTGAGCGAGTATTTAGTGCTGCAGGTGAAGTGGTCACCGACCAACGGACCCGTCTATCCACAGACAATGTGGACATACTAACATTTATAAAAGTGAACGAGTCATGGATTAGTGAAAATTACAAGGCCCCTCTCACTGATTCACGATGAAGATTGGACAGACTAAATTAAAATTTTGCTGTAATGACTGCCGTGGAACCACCTTTAGGTCCTATGGCCTACGACAGGGGTCGAGTCCTGCGTGAACGCGGGTGGACGACGTCCACTTACTTTTTCCTGAGAGTGGACGCTGTCCACCCTGGCTTGTGTGGAGGGAAGCAGCGCAGAGAAGGAGAGCTGTGGGGACAGCGAGGAAGGGCGGACGTCTCCCCCCCTCCTCTCCTCACCTAGGGGTTCCCCTTCCTGGCTCTCCCCTCCGGTATTTTTACAGCTCGGCGGCTAAAGTGGGCGGAGACTTACCGCCGTGCTTCCAGCCGCAACTCACAGGGGACGCTCTGCTCTGTGCGCGGCTAGTCTGGTCTACTCAAGACCAGACTAGCCGCGCACAGAGCAGAGCGTCCCCTACGAGTTGCGGCTGCAAGAACGGTGGTAAGTCTCCGCCCACTTTAGCCGCTGAGCTTTAAAAATACCGGAGGGGAGAGGCAAGAAGGGGGGCCCCTAGGTGAGGGAAGGGGGGGGGGAGACGTCCGCCCTTCCCCGAAGTCCCCATAGCTCTCCTTCTCTGTGCTGCTCCCCTCCTGCTGGGGGGGGGACACCTGGCTACCTGGGGACATATACCCCTGCCTAAATATACTGGGCACATATCCCCCTGGCTATATATACTGGGCACATATCCCCCTGGCTAAATATACTGGGCACATATACCCCTGACTACATATACTGGGCACATATACCCCTTCTTACATATATACTGGGCACATATACCTCTGGCTACATATACTGGGCACATATACACCTGGCTACATATACTGGGCACATATACACCTGGCTACATATACTGGGCACATATACACCTGGCTACATATACTGGGCACATATACCCCTGACTACATATACTGGGCACATATACCCCTGGCTACATATACTGGGCACATATACCCGTGACTACATATACTGGGCACATATCCCCCTGGCTACGTATACTGGGGACATATACCCCTGGCTACATATACTGGGCACATATCCCTCTGGCTACATATACTGGGGACATATACCCCTGGCTACATATACTGGGCACATATCCCCCTGGCTACATATACTGGGCACATATACCCCTGACTACATATACTGGGCACATATCCCCCTGGCTACAAATACTGGGGACATATACCTCTGACTACATATACTGGGCACATATACCCCTGCCTAAATATACTGGGCACATATCCCCCTGGCTACATATACAGGGGACTGCTATACACCTGGCTACATATACTGGGGACTACTACACACCTGGCTATTTATGGAACATACACACCTGGCCACCTATTCTGTGGACATCTATACACCTGGCTACCTATTCTGGGGACATTATACACCTGGCTACCTATTCTGGGGACAACTATACTCATGGCTTCTTATACTGGGGACACCTGTAGACCTGGCTACCTATACTGGGGGTACCTATTTTGGGGGAACTGCTGTCAGATTATCTGCATTTTTTGGGCACCGCTGTTAACAGATTAAGTGTATTTTGGGGAACCACTGCCAGATTATGTGTATGTTAGTGGAACGGCTGCTGCCAGATTTCGCGTATTTTGGGGAACTGCTGCCAGATTATGTATGTTTGGGGGACCACTGCTGCCAGATTACATGTATTTTGGGTGTTACGTGTATTTTGGGTGATCCGCTGTCACGTTTCGCGTATTTTGGGGAACTGCTTCCAGATTATTTGTACTGCCCCATTGTCTATTTTGGGGGAACCACTGCCATATTATCTGTATTTTGGAGGAACTTCTACCAGATTACGTGTCTTTCTGGTGAAATGCTGTCAGATTACATCTATTTTGGGGGATACACTACGGCAGAGCTCAAACTTCCCCGGCAGACCTTTTACATCACTGCTAAGGTCATGTATATTTGGCCCCACCCATTACCACGCCAACGTTATGCTTGACCACGCCCATTTTTCCAGCGCAAAGGTTTTCGGGGTGAGTGCACTCACTTCTTTTCCTAGGACTAGACCCCTGGCCTACGACATCTCCTGCTGCTCCCCTCAAAAAATTATGACTGCTGTGAAACCACCTCTAGGTCCCATGGCCTATGACAACTCCTGCTGCTCCCCCCCCAAAAAAGTGATGACTGCCGTGGAACCACCTCTAGATCCCATTGCCTACGACAACTCCTGCTGCTCCCCAAAAAAAATTATAATGACTGCTGTGAAACCACCTCTAGGTCCCATGGCCTATGACAACTCTTGCTGCTCCCAAAAAAAAATTGTGATGACTGCCGTGGAACCACCTCTAGGTCCCATGGCCTACGACAACTCCTGCTGCTCCAAAAAATAATTGTGATGACTGCCGTGGAACCACCTCTAGGTCCCATGGCCTACGACAACTCCTGCTGCACCCAAAAAAAATTGTGATGACTGCCGTGGAACCACCTCTAGGTCCCATGGCCTATGACAACTCCTGCTGCTCCAAACAAAAATTGTGATGACTGCCGTGGAACCACCTCTAGGTCCCATGGCCTACGACAACTCCTGCTGCTCCAAACAAAAATTGTGATGACTGCCATGGAACCACTTTTAGGTCCCATGGCCTACGACAACTCCTGCTGCTCCAAACAAAAATTGTGATGACTGCCGTGGAACCTGCTCTAGGTCCCATGGCCTACGACAACTCCTGCTGCTCCAAAAAACAATTATAATGACTGCTGTGAAACCACCTCTAGGTTCCATGGCCTACGACAACTGCTGCTACAAAAAAAAAATTGTGATGACCACTGTGAAACCACCTCTAGGTCCCATGGCCTATGACAACTCCTGCTGCTCCAAACAAAAATTGTGATGACTGCCGTGGAACCACCTCTAGGTCCCATGGCCTACGACAACTCCTGCTGCTCCAAACAAAAATTCTGATGACTGCCGTGGAACCACCTCTAGGTCCCATGGCCTACGACAACTCCTGCTGCTCCCCAAAAAAATTGTGCTGACTGCCATGGAACCACCTCTAGGTCCCATGGCCTACGACAACTACTGCTGCTGCAAACAAAAATTGTGATGACTGCCGTGGAACCAGCTGTAGGTCCCATGGCCTACGACAACTCCTGCTGCTCCAAAAAAAATTGTGATGACCACCGTGAAACCACCTCTAGGTCCCATGGCCTACGACAACTCCTGCTGCTCCCAAAAAAAATTGTGATGACCGCCGTGAAACCACCTCTAGGTCCCATGGCCTACGACAACTCCTGCTGCTCCCCAAAAAAATTGTGCTGACTGCCATGGAACCACCTCTAGGTCCCATGGCCTACGACAACTACTGCTGCTGCAAACAAAAATTGTGATGACTGCCGTGGAACCAGCTGTAGGTCCCATGGCCTACGACAACTCCTGCTGCTCCAAAAAAAATTGTGATGACCACCGTGAAACCACCTCTAGGTCCCATGGCCTACGACAACTCCTGCTGCTCCCAAAAAAAATTGTGATGACCGCCGTGAAACCACCTCTAGGTCCCATGGCCTACGACAACTCCTGCTGCTCCAAAAAAAAAAATTGTAATCAGGATTGTGATTTAGCCACCACTAAAGCCAAAGTTATAAGCAAGACTGCCAGGGAACTGGTATTTGTTTAAAAGGAAACATTACGTTCCCTTTAACATTGTGGAAATGGTTCCGCTGGAATGCGGAGTTCCGCGGAATACCGCAGGGATCTGCCGGAATGTAGCGGTTACGGAATTTCGTTACCGCGGAATCCGGAATTTCCGCGATATCGGAAATCGCCTGTTCCGATCATCCCTATTTACTACCGTATATGCTTTTGAAAATAAAGAAAACCCTGAGATCCATGAGGAGATGGGCTAGTCCGGCTCTGTCAGATTTCTACTACTTACTGTAAGTGACTGCAACATAGGAGAAACGTAATGTATGACTCATTTTACTGGAAGAAACGTACTTCTTATTTGTATGTGTTTACGTGTATTTTTAGCTTTTTACGACAGTGGTCATTTAAACACTGTGTCAATTTCAGCGCTGTGTCCATTCATCCGCCAATTGATGCTGGCGATCATTGACACAGGGACTTGGATCAATTAATGGGAAATGCGTTGCCATTTCTTGATCTTCTCTGTAACGATCGGCGGCGAGAACATGCGTGGGAGCTATTGCAGGAGCGAGTGGGAGTGCGCAGCAGCAACAGACGAGTATCTACGCCCCTATGAGCTGTAGTGGTATTTTTCAGGGAGGTAGATACTCAACCCGGGGGGGAGGGGAAATGGTTAATGGGCACCTGAACTGACACTATATCTTCTACAGCGCATGTAGTATGGGATCCTTCTACTCGCACCTGTTCTCCATTTTGGATAGGCTTCTCTCCATTACAATGCCCTGCCTTCCATCTGTGGCTTCGGCTGCAGCCAGTTACACACAGGAAAAAGAAGCAGTGCATGCTCTGTCTACTCACGTTTACTGTAATTTCGTACTACAGCCAGGATGTGCACAGCAGCCAAGGCCCAGGAGTGTTATAGGTATGAATACTTGACAAGTGCCGATCATACACGAGCATCATTTCTCACGTATGCATGCTTAAAATGCTATCGGCTGCTGAGCGCATCCAGGCAGGAGCGCAACATTACAGGGAGTGCGAGTGGACAGAGCATGTGCTGCCTCTTTGTCGAACAGGGAGCAGGGCAGGACAATTGAGAGGAGCCCATTTAAAGCAGCAATCGCTAGTTGAGGTGTTGAACAGAATACTGTTGGGGGGGAGAGGGGGCAGTTGCTGCCAGCAGGCTGTGGGTGCTGGAAAGTACAAATCCTACCCTGTGTACACATGTACGATATGTAGATCTGTGGGTTCTGGTAGTAGAGTTTACTATCAGAGAGCGATCTGCGGGTCCCCTTGTATCACAGGTGCTGCTACCTGTATACAACAGTGCTGGATATAGAGACAGAGGAGAAAAAGCGCTTTTTCTCCTTCCTGTCCCCATACACATGTACGAGGCATTCGCCCAGCAGGGATCAGGACTTGATCCCTCGGTCGGCATTGCAGGGCCATGGCTGTACAAATGTGTCACTAGGCTCCAGGGAATGGAGAGGCAGACTTTATCAGTTGCCTTAGACGAGATCTAGCATGTGTACAAGTAGTAGTTATAGTTGACGTGAAAAATAAGTACCGTAAGACAAGATCATTTATTAGAAAGATTTGGTGAATCAACCCTAAAACTGCTAGCTAGGTGCTCACTTGAAATGCTAGTGTAAAGAAAGAATGAAAAGTATGATATAATGAATTGTATGTGTAATATGGATAATTAATATAACATGAGTAGCAAAGAAGAGTCGCATGTTTTTGTTTTTAGGTTTATAGTCTTTTTTCATATCATTGCATCATTTAATCATCATTTAATCATATTTGCAATTTACAAACCACACTTTATTTTCAACTATGAAACAGAGCGGCTCTAATGACTCTTCCCTGCAGTAAAAATCTGATCTGACAGCAGATTGAAGAGAGAGAGAAACCATGCTATAGAGAGCTCATTCCAGGAGGTTCATAGACTAGGGACGCTCCACAAGGGATCACTGTCTTCCTCCGATTTGACTGCCCTCACCACGGAACGCGAAAAATTAAAATCACTACTATTCTTTAAGGCGAGATATGCTGCCACCCGCTGCAAAAGACATTACTTTGAGTATGGGAATAAGTGCAGCAGATTGTTAGCTCGTGCCCTTCGCACTCAACAAACAGCCAACTATATACCCAGCATTAATGACGGGAGCTCAAACAAACATCATAGAACCCAGTCAATTGCACGCATATTTCGTGAATTTTATGGGGCTCTATATAATCTCCCCAGCAATACCTCAGACTCTGCTCGCTCTCGGATGTCCACCAAGATTAAAGATTATCTTAGAGACTCTGGCATGCCAACACTAAGCGAAGCTGATGCACAGGCCTTGGAGGAGGAGATCACATATGAGGAACTTAAGATAGCTGTATCCCAGACCCCTACTGGCAAGGCACCTGGCCCTGACGGCTTCTCATTAGAATATTATACAAAATATCTGAATTTGCTACATCCCACTCTGTTGAAAGCTTTTGAATCCATATCAGACCTAGCAAATCATACTGCCTTTCCGAGGGACATGCTCATGTCTCACATCACAGTGATACACAAGCCGGGCAAAGATGCAGCAGCGTGTTCAAACTATCGCCCTATTTCCTTACTTAACTTAGACCTTAAATTCTTTACCAAGATCCTGGCCAACAGATTATCCCCTTTAATGGCCGGCCTGGTCCATTTTGACCAGGTTGGCTTCATCCCTACTAGAGAAGCAAGGGACAACACTATGCGAACCCTGTCGGCTGTCCACTGGGCACGGTCGGAGGCCTTACCCCTTATGTTGCTTTCTACTGACGCGGAAAAGGCCTTCGACCGTGTACACTGGGACTTCCTTAGGAACACATTACAGCACATTGGTCTCCCCCAAAACATGCTGATGTTCATCATGGCACTTTATAAATCACCTTCGGCACGCATTCGGATTAATGGTGAACTGTCTGATGCTTTTGAAATATCGAACGGCACCAGACAGGGATGCCCGCTATCCACCTTTATTTTCGCATTAACTTTAGAACCTCTACAATGCAAAATTAGATCTAACCCAAATATCAAGGGCATTCAATTCCCATCCGCCACCCACAAAATTGCAGCATATGCGGATGATTTGCTATTTTACTTGACTGGCCCGCATATCTCCGTCCCCAACCTCATTCAGGAGTTCTCAACCTATGGGCTTATCGCAAATTTTAAAATAAACTACGATAAGTCAGAGGCGCTCGATGTTGGATTAGACCCTTCCCTGCGAAATATATTGAAAACCAATTTCCCATTTAAATGGGCAACTAAGGCATTAACGTACCTCGGAACTAAAATCCCTGATAATATTTCAGAGGTCTTCAAGCTCAATTATCTACCCTTGATGACCACAATCAAGGAAGACTTGCAGAGGTGGGATGTGGCAAAATTTTCTTGGATAGGACGCACTAACATTAATAAAATGAATGTGCTCCCTCGTTTTCTTTACATCTTTCAAGCCTTGCCAGTACCTGTGCCTAACTCATATTTTAAAGAACTTAGGCTATGCTTTAGACGATTCATATGGAAGAATAAACCTGCCCGTCTAAAATACGCCCTGACTATACTACCAAAAGAACGCGGGGGACTTGCTGTGCCGTGTCTTCAACTATATTATACTGCAGCTGTGCTGATTCGTGTTGTGGACTGGCACAGACACGCCTCCCTTAAGAGATGGGTAGAGATGGAACAGGATATTACTCACTCCTCTCTAGCACATCTTCCCTGGTCTCTGGGGCCGTCGGCAACTTCTGGTTGTGAATATCCAATACTTAATAATACTATCAAATTATATCGCAAATTAAATAAACTCTCTTCCTTGGCGCCTGACCCTTCCCCGCTGATCCCTATCCTCAATAATCCAGAGTTCCCTCCAGGTATGCACCCAAGAGCATATGTAAATTGGAGAGGACCTCGTGTTCTTCGAGCTCTACATTTATTGGATGGAGGTAGATGGGTGGAGCTGGATAGTATACAATCTAAATTAAACCTACCATTATTGGACCAATGGTCCCTTCTCCAGTTTCGTCATTTTCTTCTGTCTAAAGGCACCAGGCTTTCCTTATCACGAGAACTTACCTCCTTTGAGAAACTCTGCGTGGCAGAGGGATGTGTAACTAAGGGAATATCACAGATATATTCTTTACTTGTATCTGACCTTAGTCCCTCCCTCTATCTGCGTACTAAGTGGGAGAAGGACTTGGGCTCACCCTTCACTGATGATCAATGGCAGAAGATCCTACTCTTCTCCCAGAAGTCATCAACATCAGCCCGCATCCAGGAGTCAGGGTATAAGATGCTCACCCAGTGGTATTATACCCCGGTCAGGCTCCATAGGATGTTCCCAAACACCAGTGCTCTTTGCTGGCGCTGCACCTTACACAGAGGCACTTTTTTACACATCTTCTGGAGCTGCCCGGGCCTTAGTTCTTACTGGAATACAATTAAATCTATAATGTCTCAGGTGACAGGCGTTGACCCTTCTGATGACCCGACCTATTACCTACTACATAACACCCCAAGGAGTATAAGGAAGTTCAAAAAATCCTTATCTAGACACCTGATCAACGCAGCCAGAAGAATAATTGCCCGGCATTGGAAGTCTAATCAAGCTCCTACAATCACTGAATGATTACAGGAGATAAAGGCAATGAGCCTGATGGAGGATCTTACTCTCTCTATACATAATAGACGAGACTCCTATTTACATACCTGGAGACCCTGGTTCGAATTTGAAGAGTCTGAGGAGTTCAGGAGATGGAGCTCCTAATTTAATTTCATGGATACTTCCTTTCCCCTGGCGTTCATCAGCTTGTGCAAGAGGGATCCTCTCTGAGTCCCTCTATGGATTGGCGTCGGCTGTGTCCCCCCCCCCTCTCTTTCTGTTAGGCCCAATGATTGAGCCAGGTCCCCCTTTCTTTCTTTCTTTCTCTTCTCTCTTCTTCTTCTCTCCTCTTTTTCCTCTCTCTCTTTCTGTATATTTCTATCATACAGCTACTTGCTTATATCTTCTCATCTTCTCTATGTTTTCCTTTCTTTAGCTCTATAGAATTCTTTTTACACCTATAAGCTTTTTCAGGTAACAAGCAACTCCACCACAAGTATCCAGACCTTGGAATTTTATGCTTAATGGTTGGTGGGGCTCGGGTGTATGTTCCCTACGGGCCTTGAGACCCACCAATAATGCATCTGATCTCCTTAACGGAGATATATAGAAAGGCCTGATAGCTATATACGTGGAAATAACCACGTGTTTGTAAAATGTCTTTCTTGGTGACCCTGTTTTCAAGTATATTTTCTATTACCCGTTACCTGTTGTGCATAACCTTATATTCCATAATGTGATGTGCATTATCTCGGTTGACACTGCTGGTTAACCGTGGCTGATTTAATATCCCATTGTAACACATTGTGATATCTTTATTCTATTTTCTGTTGTAAAACGCTATAAAATGTTTAAATAAAGAATCTTTAAAAAAAAAGTCTGATCTGAAGCTGCCTGTCACTGTTTCTTTGAAGTATAAGTGCCTCAGAAAACATCACTGGAGCTGACTAAACTGGTCGGAGAGCTCAGAGAAGCTCTTTTGCATAAATAACAAGTGAAGTTTCTAAACTCTCCCTGCACTGGAAACAATATGAGACTGGTTTCTGTGCTACTAATGTTCTATTTCTTGGCTGTACTACACATACATTTCATTATATCATAAGTTTATTTTCACTTCAGATTCCCTTTAAAGGGCCTTACAGTGCTCTTATAAACAATATAATGGTAATCATAATATGAAAACCACCATTTGTATAATGAATTGTAAGAGAGGGAATTTCATACCACTCAATGCTAAGCAACATCAAATAATTCTGCAGTACAGTGTTTCTTATTTCTCTAGTTCTCCTTCATAAACTCACAAGCCATATGTCTTCCACGTGGTGAATGTCAAATAGGAGCTGTATCTAAACATAACCTGTTTTAAAACTTCACATAATCAGTCTAGGAGCCTTTCCTGAAGCCCATTTTATTTCTGTCTTAACTTTCCAATCACAGAGGAAGCACTTTATTCCGGATCTCCGCTTCAGAGTATTGATGCATTTACATATCAGCCACTCATATTTAAAACAGAAAAAAAAATCTTCCCATCATTTCCTCCCATTTCAGCTGTCTGTCTGACTTCCCTTTCTTCCTGTGCTGCAAACTCATTAATAAAGCATATCTAATACAAGGCAAAATCCCCAAGGCTTTTACTATGTGAAAGCCAAAAAGCTGTTTGCTTGATAAAGAAGTTGCGCAGTCCCTTTCATTATGGTATGTAGATATTTTATTAAAGTGAAGTGTGTTTAAAAGATGTGGGATCTGGAACACATATTAATGCATTTCCTATAGATGAGAACATTGCATATGGTTTATCTTGCTATAGAAAAAAGGAAATGATGGTGTCACTGAACTGTCACAGTGTAGCAGAGGGGAGCAGGTCAGTGGTACTGCTTTCTATAAGCACAGGAAGTATCCGGTGTGTAGTGACAGTTCCCGATGAGAAAGAATCCATCCAGTCACTGCCCTCTATACATTAACCAGGAGGAATCATTTCTCACATTAGGAAAAGTACAGTGTTATCCTTGCGTGTTTATTAGCTTTGAATTGTGGGCCTGGTAACAATCATATTAGAGCATTTTGGCCTAAGATTATTATATACTATCATACTGATGTCATTCTTTTACTGTATAAATGAATCTCTTTGTAGCTGGAGATTTTAACGCAGCAACTTGGCTACCAGGGATATGGTTTCAGCTTTTGTATAACCCCAGGTGCCTGCAAAGTGTGTGCTATTTTACCTGCATGGAAATATATAGCTGTATATCATGTACCTTGATGGAAGATATTTGTATTCCTCCATATCTTTTCACTTGGCATTGGATGCTTGTAATAATTTGTTCTAAAACTTAAAAAAAAAAAATCATACCACATTTTATACTTGGTGGGATGGCAGCAGGGGCGTAGCAATAGGGGTTGCAGAGATTGCGACCGCATTGGGGCCCTTGGACCCGAAGGGCCTCGTAGGGCCCTCCCTCAACTACAGAGTTAGCTCTCTATTGGTCCTTTGCTCATAATAATAACTTCGATACTAGATACTTTGGATAGTGGTAATCATTAACAAACTGTTCCCCGTCCCCTTCTTGCACCTCTGACGCTGCAGTTGCTATTGGCAGGTTTTAATGCGCTATATCAATTGATATGTGTAGAGTGCTTGGGGGGGCCCCATTGTAAAACTTGCATCGGGGCCCACAGCTCCTTAGCTACGCCACTGGATGGCAGGCACCAGGCAGGGTGCAGTTGATCTTGTAGGCAGTATACATGGTACTTTACATGAGCTATACACGAGGATAAGGTGCGCGCACAAGCTAAACTAAACTCAGCACAGGTGGCTAGTCTGGGCCACCTCTAGTGAGAATCTAGTGTGTGTATACACGTCCCAATGAGTCCATAAAAGATCAGCAGTGAGCACATTGTTGCATTCCTTGCCCCACCCACCGGAAGCAGTTCCATCATGCGTTGTGCCACTGTCCCCCCTCCTTCATAGCAAAGAAGACGTCACTACCTGTTGTATCCTGTACAACACTCGGCTCCAACTGTCGCCCAAGGGATCAAGCTTGCAGGCAATAATTATTGTGCATACTTCCACACCTTTAGTGTACACAATAATCCACTTTTGAGAACTGATACTTTCTGCTAATTTAAGTACTATGAATATATATATAGCCAAGATATTGCAGGAAATATGATTGCTTAAGATAATAATTTGTGAACACTATTGTTCCTCAAATAAGGGTTTGGTTATGATGCTGAAAAGCAGGTTCTGTTGACTCTACCACTAGTGGTAGGAATGGGCTCTCCCAGGGCAGGGATCCTAAATGGCTACAGGTCTTCACCAGAGTACCCGCAGGGGATGATGGGCTGCTACCCCTAGCAAGCAATGGACCACTTTGCTGCCTGGTAGCCATCGGGTCACGACCCCCAGGATTGCTTCACCAGTGGCAAAAGTCAACAGGTGACACTCCTTTTAGGCGCTCCAAGCTCTGCACCTTGGCTACCCAGACACTGCTTTATTTGATCTGAGGAAGCAGACTGTGCTCCGTAAAACACATTGGGCTTGATTCACAAAGCGGTGCTAACCTACTTAGCACGTCTAAAGTCTTTAGACGTGCTAACCAGGGTGCTAAGTAGGTTAGCACCGGATTTCTCAATCAGATCACGCGCTAACTTTGCGCGCGCAAAGTTTTACGCGCGCAAAGTTTTATGCGCGCTAAGTCCCATAGGCTTTAATGGGCACTTCGCGCGGTGCGCCCTGCGCTCTGTGCAGTGTGCGCGTAAAGTTTTACGCGCGTAAAGTTTTACGCGCATAAAGTTTTATGCGCGAAAAGCTGGTTTAGACGTGCTAAGGGGGTTTTCACAGGCGTGCTAACAGTTAGCACCGCTTTGTGAATCAAGCCCATTATCTTTTTGTGTCTGATTATTAAAATGTCTTTCCTATATTGGCGTTGCTCCTTCTTCTGAAGCTAAGTACTCACGGGGGGACAATTGTAGCTGTCGCTGCGCACGGGAGCGTGTGCGCGACAGTTCGGCGACAGCTCGTAGCCAAGTCCCTCTGCATCCACACGGCAGCAGAGGGATTAGCGATGCGGCGGAAGCTGTCGCCGAGGTTCCTCCCCCCCGCCGGAAGCTCCGTGTGCCGTGTGTGGGTAGCTGTCGCTAGCCCGCATACACATGCGGGACTAGCGACAGTTCCGGCAAGGTTGCGGCGACGGCTGTAGCCGGCGATTGAACATGTCAATCGCCTGGCGACAGCTCCGACGGGCGACGGTTCGGGGCGCGCGCGTCATACACACGGGCGAACCGTCGCCGCAACACGCGCGTGCCACGTGGTTGCGGCGATGGCCGTACCCCGTGTGTATGAGCCTTTAGAGGTAAACAATGTAATATTTGTTATATCCATAGTTATTTTTGGGGGGGCCTGCTCCCCCCCGGTGATATTGTTTACAGTCCCCTAGCTATTAGAGGTTGCTGTCAATTGTTTGTTTTGTGTACCCAATCGTTTTTTCTGGAGTGCGACCCATACATTTGAAGACAAAGAGCCCGAGTGGGGACGGGATTTCCTCACTTGTTTTTATACTGTGGTTGCTCGTCTTGCAACCCACCTTTGTGAGTACCTCATCACTTTATATTTATCCAGGGCTTGACATTAATATACTACACCATAAGGGGCTCCTGGTCTATCTCTGTGTTTTTCCTGTATCTGTAGGAAGTCTTGGGACTCCTCAGGACTACACACCTCCTCACAAGTGTATAGTGTGGTATTTTCCTCATTCATGCCTATCTGTACTTTTGGAGAATTGGTGGATTGACACATGGCCTCAATTCACTAAGCTTATCTCCTGTCTTTAATAACGTTTCTATAGTTATCACCATGGTGATGTGAGAAAACGCGGAAAAGCCGCCGCGGGTGCTCAGAGCAAGGCGGCTGTGTCCGCATCCAATGCGGCGGATTCTGCATCTGACGCGGCGGTTTGCACGCATAGGCCTACATCTGTCAGCATGGCTGAACGCGGAGAAACCGCCGCATGCTCGGATAGCGGTGCGGCTGGTTCCGCGCCCTGCACAGCGGATGCATTGCAACACATGTCTGGTGTGGCTGGGACTGAGAGTCCACACAGATTCAGAAGGACGTGCGCGCGCGTGGAGAGGCAGAACGTTTATGACAGCCAGAAGGGTGTCAGCTGACCAAACCGGTCAGCTGACAATTCAACCATTTCTGATTGGTCCAGCACTTAGGGGAGGCGCTGGAGAGCGCTATAGTATATATACTGGGTGCTGGTCATTTCTCTGGGGTCTGCCGTTGCGATCACTACGTGGTAGCACTCAGACCTTTTTGTCAGTATCTGTGTACTGTTATTCTGTTATACTTCAGACTAGTTCCAGGGTGTTGATGATCAAGGAGCTCACACCCAAGACTAGGGAACTGTATTACCATTCTGTTATACATCAGACTAGTTCTAGGGTGTTGATGATCAAGGAACTCACACCCAAGACTAGGGAACTGTATTACCATTCTGTTATACTTCAGACTAGTTCCAGGGTGTTGATGATCAAGGAACTCACACCCAAGACTAGGGAACTGTATTACCATCCTGTTATACTTCAGACTAGTTCCAGGGTGTTGATGATCAAGGAACTCACACCCAAGACTAGGGAACTGTATTACCACTCTGTTATATATCAGAGTAGTTCCAGGGTGTTGATGATCACGGAGCTCACACCTCAGACTAGGCATTGTTATTATCTGTTATGACTTCCTGCTTTCCTGACCACTCTCTTGATCTCTGATTTGGTACTTCGCTATATCTGATACTCTGTTGCTGAACCCTGCTTGTCTTAGGATTCCGTATCTGTCTCCTGTCTCTGTATCTGATCTGTCTGTCTGTTGCCGACCTGGCCTGTCCGACCTCGAGAACTATCTCCCCTGTTTAGAGATAGTTCACAGATCTGTCAGTGACACTCCACCATTGGTGTCACTCACATTCTGGTCCTTCCCACTCTCAGCCTGACTCCTCCCCATGGGGAGCCTCAGGCCATTGGAAGGAGCTTGTTCTTGGGCAGTATCTCTTACTGCCTGGCACCCTCGACACGGGTGCTCTCCTCAAAGTATTACTGTTGCACCAAACACTCATATTACTCAGGTGTCCAGAGGTTAGAGATATATCTGATTATCGGTGATACTGCAGATCATCAATAATCGGGTATATATCTGTATTCTCGGTGATACTGCAGATCACCGGTAATCAGATCCTCTCTGTGTTACACCGATCGTTACAGGTGACAAGGCATGTAGTATTCAGGAAACATTTTACCTCAGGCAAACCTAAATTAACTCTTCTTCTGTCTTTAAGTTAACTCTTCAATCCTTAAAGAGAATCTGTATTGTTAAAATCGCACAAAAGTAAACATACCAGTGCGTTAGGGGACATCTCCTATTCCCCTCTGTCACAATTTCGCCGCTCCCCGCTGCATTAAAAGTGGTTAAAAACAGTTTTTAAAAGTTTGTTTATAAACAAACAAAATGGCCACCAAAACAGGAAGTAGGTTGATGTACAGTATGTCCACACATAGAAAATACATCCATACACAATCAGGCTGTATACAGCCTTCCTTTTGAATCTCAAGAGATCATTTGTGTTTCTTTCCCCCTTCAGCTCTCATCCACTGAAGTGTCAGGCTGCTTCTTACTGCAGAGTGCAGACAGCTCTGCCCGTATGTAATTCATCAATATGTGAAAGCCCAGCCAGCTCAAAGGACGATTTATCCAGCTTGTAAAAGATAATAGAGCAGAGAGAAGCTGCCCTAATCTAAATAACACACAGGCAGTGTGCAGAGAGGGGCCTGGAGGGGGGAGATGCATCACAGAACCACAACACTGAAGAACTTGGCAGCCTTCCAGACACAGGGTGACAAGTCCGACAGGGGAGAGATAAGCGGATTTATTACAGAGATGGTAATAGAAGAAAGTGCTGCAGTAAGCCAGAGCACATTAGAATAGGTATAGGAACTTGTAGGATGGTAGAAAATAGGATTAAATTTTTGTTACGGAGTCTCTTTAACCACTTCCCAACTGAGGGGTTTTACCCCCTGACCACCAGAGCAATTTTCACCTTTCAGCGCTCCTTCCATTCATTTGTCTATAATTTTATCATTACTTATCGCAATGAAATGAACTATATCTTTTTTTTTTCGCCACCAATTAGGCTTTCTTTAGGTGGGACATTATGCCAAGAATAATTTTATTCTAAATGTGTTTTAATGGGAAAATAGGAAAAAATGTGGGAAAAAAATTATTATTTTTCAGTTTTCGGCCTTTATAGTTTTTAAATAATGCATGCTATTGTAATTAAAACCCATTAAATGTATATGCCTATTTATCCCGGTTATAAAACCGTTTAAATTATGTCCCTATCACAATGTTTGCCGCCAATATTTTAGTTGGAAATAAAGGTGCATTTTTTTCAGTTTTGCGTCCACCCCTAATTACAAGCCCATAGTTTATAAAGTAACAGTGTTATACCCTCTTGACATAAATATTTTAAAAGTTCAGTCCCTAAGGTAACTATTTATGTATTTTTTTTAAATTGTAAATTTTTTATTTTTTTTTTTAATTACAAAAAAAAAAAATTGGGGAGTGTGGGAGGTAAGGAGTTAATTTTTTGTGTAAAACAAGTTTATTTGTGTGTAAAAAATGGTTAGGGTGTAGTTTTACTATTTGGCCACAAGATGGCAACATTACCAATTTGTTTCATGCGACCTGCAAGCGTCCTTCCGGACGCTTGCAGGAAGTAGAAAGAGGCTGGGACTTTGTTATTTTCTCACAATGATCGCGCTGCTCAGCCGAGCGGCAGCAGATCATTGCGGGGCTTAGATCAACGAACGGGAATGGATTTTCCCATTCGTTGATCTCTGGGCGAGCGGGCGGCGGCGTGTTTACTAGCGGCGGGCGGCGTGTTTACGAGCGGGAGCGCGGACAGCGGCGGGAGTGCGCAAAGTACGGATTTCTCCGTCCCTGGGGGTGAAAGGATGGAAAAAGGGGCTGAGAAATCCGTACGCGTGGGGGTAAAGTGGTTAAAATAACTCCATAATTCTAAAGTTAAAGACTAAACTGCGTGTGAAAATAACTACAGAGAAGGTAACTTAAGGAATGAATAGATAAGATAACTCTCTCACTGTGCAGTGGCAAGTTTTCTCTTGCCTTATTATCTCCAGCATGATCTTAGTGAATTGAGGCCAAAGATTTTTCTATTTATCTATGCTCATTTATCTGGTGGTAACAGAATACTGAATGCTATGTAACAAAACCCATCTAGAATTGTATATATTGCTGTAATTATTATCACAATCCTATAACGTCCTGCAACACGAAAGCTTATGTAAGGAAACTAGAGGGAGTAGGCTTCATTCAACTTGACACTTGTTATATTAAATTGTCTGGAATGGAAAAAGCCTGCAGTTCAGTTATTTTGTATATTCTGATTGGTACCCGGCCTGCTTCAGGCATCCACCTCCAGTAATGTAAATAATGCTGCTCAGTGATGATGACACCTTGATCCAGTCAGGCAGATGATTTGTGAGGTTAAACTTGATGCACACTTGTTTTTTTTCAACCAAGAAAACTATATAACTATATGTAGCTGTATAGCTCTTATTTCTTGCTCTAATTATTTACTATTCACAAGGTTTTTGTTTGTTTTTTTTCATTCTAGCAGGTCAGTCCTAACAAAGAACTTAGATGGTGGGGGAGGGGAGAGATTTAACATGCGAAATGGGACCCAAACTTCAGTGTAGTGTTTAGTGTTCACTGTAGTTTTGAAGCTTTTTTTTTTTTTTACAGCATGAGGTCCCTTTTAATGAAGCAAATAGATTCGGGGAACCCTCTAGATAAGTTTGAGCACCATGCTGACTTACTGGTACAAGGTGCATAGCTTGGGCACCCAATAACACTGTTATCAGCAGACACAAGGAAGCCAAAGCTGGGACGCTGAGGGGACTGTTATTGCTTAGGGAGCACATTCCTGGCCAATGCACCGCATGTCTATCACATTTATATAAATGGAGCATCTCATACTCTCAATGCATAGGGAAACATTCACCCTTTGTGCTCTGTTTCAGGAAGGGATGCATGGGGACCCAGAGGTCTGTTGCTACACCACTGGGACTACTGCTTCCTGCCCCAGACTTCCTGGAAATGGATAGACATAAAAAACAGGGTGAGTAAGAAAATCCATGTGTAAAAATTTGATGATAGACAGGTATCTGGTTTTAGCCTACTGGAGAAAGAAAAACTCTAAAACCAACAAATTTAGGTCATCTGAGATGGCAAGAAGCACAGTCTGTGCAACTTCAAAGGCTGAATATCAGGACATGATTTCTTCAGGTGCCCCAAACAAAAGCCTGGACTGGCCAAACAATGGCACCATTCCTTTGCCAAACTAACTGAAACTGGTTTCCATTAATGCCGCTGAACATACTGGTTTCCATTAAAGATGGTATTACCACATGCACATCACCTAATTACACCACTTTTAAATTCCTTAGTTGAACTATTAAGCGTCAAGTTTGTAATCATATTCCCAGACTCTGCCTTTCAGGGTTATTATATTGTGTCAGGACCCAGTTGATCTCGACACTGGTGGTTGGTGTGCACACTCCCAGGGCATGGAGTCTAAGTGACCATGGTGCCAGGGCACCCTGAATGGGATAATGTGTCGTTACCCCTAGTGGGTGATAGGCTACTTTGCTGCCTAGTGGCCACCAGTTCAGTGACAAGAAAAACAGGAGTTTGAATGCCACAGTGAAGGAACGAGAGGCAGAAAGAGTTGGTGAGATGGGGGAGTGGAGGGATAGGCCTGACAGGGCAAACTGAAGGGTAGAACTGGCTGATGGGACTGGAGGACAGGAATGGAGAACAGGACAGGCTAACGGGACAGGCCAACAGTACTTACTGGACCAGACGGACTAGAAGGACTGGGCAGGACTGACTGGACAAGACTGAGTGGGCAGGACTGAGGGGACTAGACTGACTGGCGACTGACAGGATTGAATGTCATTGAAGTCACATGGAACTGTGTGGCAACACAGTACTGAAGTTACGCCCCCTTCCACAAAAGTGCAGTAGACCCGCCACTCTCCCCGGGCGTGCTCACAATGGAGGAGGAAGACGTTGGGAGTGGCTTTGGCAGATAACATAGAAGATGAACAGTGCTGGTCTATGGGACAGGTGAGTGTGCCATGTTGTTCCTGGTAGTTATTTATGGTTCCTGTGTGTGGTTTTCTCAAGAAAAGAAGTCTCAAGCTCCTAAATAAATACATTAAATAAATAAAAAGGATGTCAATCTTTAAGTTGTATTGCTTCAGGCCCATCTCAGAGAAAACGAATCTCACTAGGGTGACATCAGTTATGGCCTGCAAATTAGACCACAACATTTGTACTCTACGGTATGAATCATCTGTCCTTATAGGAGGGTAATGTTCACTGAAGTAAATGCTTTTAGATTTGTCAGCAGCAAAATTATTTTTGAAAGAAAATATTTCTACTTACGTTGTAGATTTCTGCAAATAAGTCCATGCCCTTAAAACATCCTTTATGAGTCTGGCTGGAAACAAGACTAATCTGGGTTTGAGAGCTTTCAAATTAAGCGTTTCCCAGGAGTCATGTGATGATCATGGCCTGCTTTACTCGATGCTTAAGCTGTGAAAGAACACATTGTCATTGCACTGTATGCTATATAAGTAACAAATCTGGTTTTCCTTGTATAGTTTCAGGCACCAAAATAAGAAAAACATAAGAAACAATTCTGTTCTGACATAATTTTTGGTCATTGTTTAATGGTTAAAGGGAACCTGATGGAAAAAAAGAGTTTAACTTACCTGGGGCTTCTACCGACCCCTGCAGACGTCCTGTGCCCACGCCGGGACAAACTGATCCTTCGGTCCCCCGCATGAAGAGTTTTTTGTTTTTGGTGACTGGCCAGTTGGTGGCAACTGTGCCTGCACGGCCCTGGCCGTGCGCATTCCTCGATCATGCTCCTGTCGCCGGGAGGCCATGCACAGTACAAGATCTTCTTGTACTGCACACGCGCAAGATTGCAACGGGAGCGAGAACGATGACGTGCTGGCCAGGACTGTGCAGGCGCAGTGGCCATCGCCTCCTGGATGTCCGCTAGGCTCCTGAAACTAAATCTAGACAAAACAGAATTTATGATCTTCCTACCCCGGCCATCCATGAACCTCCCAGATGTGCATGTCACTGTTAACCACACTACCATTCGCCCTACCTCTCAAGCCGGCTGTCTGGGTGTCACCCTGGACTCTGCACTCTCCTTCACTCCCCACATCCAAAACCTCACAAAGTCCTGCAACTTCCACCTTCGTAACATCTGTAAAATTCGCCCTTTCCTGACCTGACCTCTGCCACCACCAAACTCCTCATCCATGCCCTCATAATTTCCCACCTTGACTATTGCAATGCCCTTCTGTCTGATCTCCCTATGACCCGAATAGCCTCACTGCAGTCCATCATGAATGCGGCAGCCAGAATTATCCACTCCTCCCATCGCTCCATCACGGCGGATCCCCTCCTTGAATCCCTCCACTGGATTCCTATCCAGTCCAGAATCAGATTCAAGATACTGTGTCTGACCTACATATCTTTCCACAAAACCTGTCCAACCTACATTTCCGATCTTACTCAGAGGTACACACCTAGCAGCTCACTCCGCTCTTCCAATGAACTTCGCCTGACTGCCCCCCGCATCACCAAGTCCCATGCATGCCTCCAGGACTTCTCAAGAGCTGCTCCAACACTATGGAACTCCCTACCTCCACCCATTAGGGCAGCCCCCTTCTTCAACATCTTCGAGAAGGCCCTCAAAACTGACCTTTTCCCTCTGGCCTACTACCCCTCACAAGTGCTCTAAACTCACAGCTGAACTCTGGTCCCCTACCTTTCGAGTCCCTACCTCTCCCTCTAGATTGTAAGCCTTTGGGCAGGGTCCTCCTCCTTTTGTGTCCTACCTGATCATGCACCTTCACTACTGTGAACCCATGCTATGCATTTGAGTGAACCTAACTTGCCTAATCGCCATGCTCCCATCCAGTAACTGACTAAGCATTACCTTGTACTCATACTGTGCTGCATGACCTGGTTTTTCTTGTATTCCTGTATTGTCATATTTCTCTATGTCACCCCTAAATATTGTATGTAACCTAAACTAATGTCCAGCGCTTCGTAATATGTTGGCGCTTTATAAATACAATAAATAAATAAATAAATAATAAATACATATTGGAGGTGATGCCCTAGAACACCAGGGAAACCATATTATTATTATTATTATTATTATTTTTTTTTTTTGGGGGGGGGACACTAAACACTAGGAAACTGCATAGGGGAGCGTGGGGGCCACTAGACACCAAGGAACTGTTTAGGGGAGGGAGGAGGGCCACTAGACACCAGGGAACTTTATAAGGGAGAAAGGTGGCCACTAGATATTGAGGTTGGCCCGCGACTTGGTCCCAATGTTCAATTTCGGCCCACTTTGTATTTGAGTTTGACACCCCTGATCTAGATGTTAGTGGGTTGGAGATGCTTGAGAAGTAGACAAAGGGGTTTGTAGATGAGGTAGTAAGTCTAAAATTTTAGCCATAACCAGTGATAGGCCTCGAACCCATTACAAATCACTATCGCTAATCGCAACCACTAGCGTTTTTAATGAGCGTTTTTTAAGCGATTTTATGAGCGTTTTCTGTCAATTTTGGTAGCGATTTTAAAAAGTGTAAGTGTTTTGCCAATTTTTAATTGTAATAGGTCCTTTCAATTAATTTAAATTTTTTTACAGTGTGCAATAATTTAAATACGCTAGCAAAATCACTCTGTATAGCGATTCATGAGCAATTATGCCAGCGTTTATATACTTTACATTGCAGAAACGCTAAACGCTAACTCTCAAAATGCTGCATGTTCTGAGTTTGCGATTTTGCTAATCGCAATTGCTCCAGTGGAATTTCGTCCATTCATTAACATTAGCTGAGCATTTAGGGAGTTCACTAGCGTTTTGAATTGCTTCCTAAACGCTCAAAAAATTACTCTATTGGGTTTCAGCCCATAAGCTTATTTGAAGAGGTACTGTATGTCTTGAGGGTACGTTTAAAAATCTCCAGGTTTGGAGCATGATAGTAAGATATAGTTTCAAAGGAAAGGTCACAGACGTTAGAAGTGCTGGATGCGAGAATAAGAGGAGGTGACCAAGCTGGACAACAAGATGGACTTGTGGGAGGAGCAAAGGTTTCAGTAGAGGTGATATCTGGAGATTAATGAATGTATAGAGGGGATAGCTTATGTACAGCTTTGTATTATAATGTTAGGTGTTTGAACTGGTTCCTTTGGGTGATTGGCAGACAATGGTTTGATTGGCAGAGAGGGGTGGCATCAGAGGAGTAGGAAGAGAGGTGGATGAGGCAGGGAGCAGAGTTCAGTAGGGACTGAAGAAGTGAAAGTAGGGGGGCTTTTATACACCACAGAGTAAGGTGTTATGATAGTCAACGAGAAATAATTAGAGCATGTACAAGCATTTTAGGAGCCTCTTTTGTAAGTAAGTATGAACTATGAAGATATATTTGAGATAGAATATTATCAGGAAGTTGTTAATGTGTTTGGCCTCATTCAGACTTTCCTTATTTGCTGATCACCAGTGATTAGCAAAGTGCTGCAGCACAAGTAAGCCTATGGAATTATTAACACTGTGGCAATTGCGGTGCGTTTGCAATTGACAAGGATCGCAAATGTGCAGCATGTAGCATTTTCACTGGAATGAGAATTGCAAAATGCAATTGCCAAAAAATTGTGGAGCACAGTAATGCAAAATCAAAGTTGCGATTGTGATTTGTGGTTCCGAGTGTGAACGGAGCATAAATTTATTGTGTGGTTTGAATGAGAGTCCATAGTTACCCCCAGACAGCATGAATTACGAGTTGGTTATTTAAGTATATTCTACATTAAGGGTAATAAGTTTGGTATGGTATTTAAAAAATTACTATTATGAATACAAAATAAAAAAAATCAAAGACAGATTAAATCAATACAAAACATCATTGAAACTACCAATCTTGTGACCTACAGTTCAGTGAAGCTTAAAATTAGAATATAATAGTAAAATACTCGACTAAAACATTTTATTTTACATTTAGATAGTATGAAAAGTTTGGCCAATGATTACACTTACAGAATGAGTGTCAACCCTTGCATTGCTAAAGTTTTCTACATTGTATTAAAACTCGTATGGTAAATACCAGCCCAGAGGCAAAAAAAAAAAAGTAACACAAACACTTAAACAACAGAAAAACTTGAAGGCAGAGTTTACACTTATCAGTTACAAAAACACAAATGCAATTATGGGATTTTCAAACAGAAGTGCGAATCTCCAATGAGTTTCGTTGTATGTGGGGCAAAGGCAAATTCACAATTCACACACAGTTTTTGATAAGTTTGAACCCTACAAACCACATCAAGGTAAAAAGAATGTATTGGATGAAAAGAGATACATATCACTGAGCTACATTGTCAACCAGTATATAGCTGTTGAGTTTAACACACATCACATCCCTGTTTTCTTTACAACCAACATACTGAGAAAGAAATGTGCACACCCAAAGGATGTAACACCTTAACACAAACAAAGCAAATTAGTTTATGCTGTACAGTGTACTGAGGAGTGCAAAGATTTGTGCATTGGGGAGAATAAACAACCCCTGAGTAAGTGCCTGGCCCAACCTAGAAGGGCTAACTTTGCAGGTCAAGACTCTGTGGTCTATCTGGACCTCAAGGAGAAGAAAATATAGGATGGCGAGGAAAATATTTTGGACAAAAAAATGTTTTTCAAGAGGGATAAAAGAAGCCATCTATGTCAGTCTGAGAGATTTCCCTTAAAGGAAAACTGAAGTGAGTGGGATATGGATGGTGCCATATTTATTTCCATTTTAACAATACCAGTTACTTGGCTATCCTGCTGACCCTCTGCATCTAATACATACAGCCATAGACCCTAAACAAGCATATGCAGATCAGGTGTTTTTGACATTATTGTCAGATCTAACAAGATTATCTACGTGCTTGTGTCTGGTGTGATTCAGACGCTTCTGCAGCCGAATAGTTAAGCAGGGCTGCCAGGCAACTGGTATTGTTTAAATGGAAATATGGCAGCCTCCATATTCTTCTCACTACAGTTGTCCTTTAACAGTTGAGGGAGACTTTGGTACCATTTATTATCAATAAACAATACTATTTTATAAAGATGGCATAAAAGACTATTGGCAAATACGTTGTTTTATTTACATCAGCTAATTAGATAACACAAGTAAAAACAATCCCTGCTCGATGAGGTACATTTAGGGTGGCCGCTAGGAAACTTGGGCGCAACATGGACTACAATACTATTTGCAATGATAGTGGCGCCCAATGGACAATTTGGCCGTGGGAGGTGAAGGGTATAGCTTAGGGTGTGCCGGAAGGTCCACGATAGATTGCAGTGTTGATATTGGTGGGGGTAAGTTACCATGTGCAAGTTTAAGCCATAGATGGGGAGGGGGTTAGTGTGAGAGGAAGGTTAGGTAAAGGGTTAATAGAATATTGGCAAATTCTTTTTTTGAAGTTTGATTTTACCAGGGTTGTTCAGTATTAGTAAACATACTGTACCATATTGTCACTCACACCTTTATATTTGATGCAGCTGTTCCCTTAGAAAAGTGAGCCCCATAGATCCATTTACATACCTGTCACACTTTGCCAATTTCGGCTTAACCTTAATTGTACATATAATTAAAGAGGGACGTCAGATCAAAGTCTCTCTTCCCTGGATCAGAACTATCAGACAGACATTTTCTATACACAGGGATTTACATAAAATCATAAGAGCCCCAAAACTCTGTGTATCAATTATTGTAAATGCCAGATTTCCTGGATAGTAATATACTCCAATACAGTGAATAAGCATGCAAGGGTCTTTGCTGATCCCCCCCACTCAATGGTTTCTTGGTGCTCTGGCTTGAGCAGTTTGCTGGGGGAAACTTTGCTGGTGGGGGGAATGATTTGTATATTTTGTATATAGTGTATATATCGTTGTGTATCACATCACTCCTGACGACGCCTCATGAAATGAGGTGAAACAATTGTTGAGTAGCACCTAACAGCCACACTCTATACCTCACCCCTCACACACCTATGGTGAGCCACATACCCAGCTACCTTCCATGAAGGTTTATTTTAACCCCCATGGGGTTAACTTCCTTGAAAATTAAAAGGGTTGGCTGGTGAAAATGCACAATAATTATCCAGCCATCCAAACAAGGAGAAAGTACGCCCACTGTGTACAAGCCATTGCTGGGTAGTTTAACCCTAGTATCCAAACTGTGATCGACATGATACATGCGAGATAGCTACACCCCACCAAGAAACCATTGAGTGGGGGGGATCAGCAAAGACCCTTGCATGCTTATTCACTGTATTGGAGTATATTACTATCCAGGAAATCTGGCATTTACAATAATTGATACACAGAGTTTTGGGGCTCTTATGATTTTATGTAAATCAATGTGTATAGAAAATGTCTGTCTGATAGTTCTGATCCAGGGAAGAGAGACTTTGATCTGACGTCCCTCTTTAATTATATGTACAATTAAGGTTAAGCCGAAATTGGCAAAGTGTGACATACTATTTACCTGTACTGTTTTCGGTAGAGTGTTTACCATTTACATACCTGGAAGCTGCCAGGGGAGTGGACATTTCACAGCTAGTTGGTAAAGGCCCATACACACGTCGGATTTTTCCGAACGACGGGTCGTTTGAACATCCCGTCGTTCAGTCGTCTGCACGCCAAATCGGGCGTGTGTACAGACTGAAGTTCGGGTGATAAGACTGGTCTTGAGCAATCTGCTGGGCGGATCGCTCAAAATCAGTCTCATCACTCGAATGACAGTCTGTACACACGCCCGATTTGGCGTGCGGACGACTGAACGACGGGATGTTCAAACGACCCGTCGTTCGGAAAAATCCGATGTGTGTATGGGCCTTAACACTCACTTCTCAGAAAGCCCAATCATTTGACCATGCCCACCACCACCCTTTACTGTTGAGTGGTTAACTCTTTGTGGTCAGCACTGCAGCTACAGCTCCGTAGAAATATTTTCCTGTTCAGATCTTTGCCCGCTCATGGTTTATTAAAGCATTTAGAGCAAACCTGAAGTGACAAAAAACTTAAGATATAATGAATTATATGTGTAATACAGATAATGAATAGAACTTTAGTAGCAAAGAAAAGAGTCTTATATTTTTATTTTCAGTTACATAGCTTTTTTTATTACATTGTGTTATACAGTCATAGTTAACACCACACGCTGTCTTTTAAGCTATAAAAAAGCAGGAATAATGAACCTTTGAACTTTTCTGCAATAAAACCTTATCTCAAGCTGTCTCTCACTGCTTCTTGGCGGTTTAAGTGCTTCAGAAAACAGGACTGTATTTGACCCAGTGGGTCACATAGCTTAGAGAAGCTGTCTTGCATAGATAACTAGAGGTGTTTATTTAACTCTTTCTGTACTGGAAAACAATATGAAATTATTTTCTTTGCTGCTAATGTTCTATTTCTTAGCTGTACTAGACATACAATTCATTGTCTCATAAGATTATTTTCACCTCAAGTTTGCTTTAATCCTTTCCACAGCCTCCCTGATGTGTTTATAAAGCCAACATTTATCACTCCTCGCCTTTCCCTGCTTGCAGTAAGAAGCCATTTTCACAGCCTTTTCATTTAACCCTTTATAAATACACTGGAGAGGTGTGGGAAGTGTAAATGTTATATTACTCACTGAGCAGGGATGAGTGAAGCCAGAGAAGAAGACTCTGTTGAGCTTTAGCTGCACTGCTGGCCACAGAGAGCTAGTGTCTTAGTAGCAAAGATAGGAGCTGAGCCGGACCAATAGATCTGCTCCATGCTCACACTGAAAGCAAGATTATTGCCCCCTCCCAGCTCCTCCCTGACCACCTCATGTGGGTAATCCTAAAATAAGGGATTTGGGGTATTCTTATTAAGGTAGTAATAATGGCAGTAATAATGGCAGTATTTGTATAGCGCCTTTCTCCTGTCGGACTCAAAGCGCTTGCGAGGCAGCCACTAGAGCGCACTCAGTAGGCAGTAGCAGTGTTAGGGAGTCTTGCCCAATGAACTCCTTACTGAATTACTGGCTTACTGAACAGGCAGAGCCGAGATTCGAACCCAGGTCTCCCATGTCAGAGGCAGAGCCCTTAACCAGTACACCTTCCAGCCACTACAATATCTGTTTCTGACACAGGAAGACAGGTTTAAAAACCTAGCCAGCCAGGTAATTAAACATACTAATAAAAATGGTTTATTCTTCATGCAGAATTCTTTTTGCATTTCCAACTATAATATATTCCACACAATATGCAATAAAACATCAAGAAGCAGAACTGTAGCTTTAAGTTCCATAAATTATGAATAGAGTAGACCCACATGCAGGAGTAAAGACTCCACACTTCCGTGTGATATCCTTAAGCAGCATATACATTTTTTCAGCCAAAGTAAAGATTACAAGGCAATTTCTTTAAACAGGTCTTTGAACTGGTCACAAAGAGTGTTTTGAAATTTGACATTAGCAGATAAATGGTCCGCTGCCTTTGAAGCTCTTACAGATTCTAATGTCTGTCAGCTCTCTCTGACCTGAGGCGAGTCATCCTATCTCTCTGTTCTTCCGGCACCCATTTTAGATTGTGAGCTCTGATGTGAAAGCCTGGTTTGTTTACACACTATTAATATATGATTTGTATAGTAATGCCCAGCAGTTACACAGTATACAAAACATTGTACAAAGGGAACACACTCCGAGAAGCTTGGGGAGAAGGAAAATAGATGCTGGGTCCATTTGCAGAGACCAGAGTTACCTTCTCATTTTAAGTAATTTGTCTGCCCGTTTTCCCTTTCCGCTACTTCCTCCCTCCCTGTAAAGTGATAGTCTTGGACCTATTCAAGGGAATAATAGTGATCCCCTGGGAACTGGCCATGCAAGGGAAGGAGGAGGGAGGTGAACATGAGGGATATGGAAATAAAAAAGCACACAGGCACAGTAATGTCTTGAAAGATCCACATTCTCTTTTTTTCTCAGATAGTTATCAGGCCACAGATTGAAAAAATAACCATAACAGCCGTTGGTTTGTTTAACCTTTCTTCTATCAGTTTTGCTGGTGTTGACAGTCCATGTGTAGGCCAGGCGAGTTATAAATGCAGAAATAGCTGAATAGCTAAAGTGGACTGGATAGCTTTCTCTTCTTGTAGACTGTAAGCTTTACAATACGCTGTGCTTTTTTTCAAGCCTTTGAATCATTAGATGTGAATCTATTAACCAGCGGGCCCTTTTACTGTGTGGTGCATTTTGGAAGAATCGCACTGCACTGGAGCCGACAAGTCGCATCACGTGTTATAGCCACAGTGGGACACAAGAAAAGAAAAATCACAGTGTACTTCCGGGATTACCGCGGGAATCGCACAGTAACGTGCAGTGTGTTTCTCAGAGCGCTTCGGTCTCGTCGCACCTCAGGCAGGGTGTCATGTCTTATTCACTTTAATGCCCACTGCAACTAGCTGCGGTTGGGAGAGTGCCACGAGGTATGGCAGTAAGTGTAAAAGGACCCTTAAGGTTGCCATTACTTATACAATTCTCCGGATAATCGATCATCCAAATGTAGTATCGATTGGAAACGATCATTCGGGACCAATAACATAAGGAAAGATGCTAACCAGTCCGATCAGATTGATGGAGTCGATCCAAAAAAATGATCATTTCTGATCGAATGGGATAAAAGCTAATCGAATGGGATAAAAGCTTTCCTCCCTTTAGTCGGCCAGAACGATTGTTTTTGATCGATATTACAACAGATTTGGACTATTGATTGTCCACAGAATTGGATCATTAATGGATACCTTTAGACAGACAGATGGCATAGCTAAAGCGCTAAGGGCCCCGGTGCAAGTTTTACATTGGGCCCCCCAAGCACTCTATACATAATAACTGACACGGTGCACCAAAACCTGCCAAGGACAACCACAGTGCCAGAGATGCAAGAAGGAGATGAGGAACGGTTTGTTAATGATTACTACTTTTCAAAGCATCTATAGAAGTGATTTTTACCAGCACAGGACCAATAAAGAGCTAATACTCTTTATTGGTCCCCCTGGTCGCAACCTCTGCACCCCCTATTGCTACGCCACTGCATCCACTGCCTTACTAAAAAATCCAAGATCTGAATGTTTAACAAAAGATTGCTGCGCTCCCAAAATTCCCTGGACTTCAAATCCCAACTTCAGAGTTTGCATATATTTTCATTGCCTCTGAATGCTGCTTATTGCTGTATTGTTAACAGACACTTAAAGAGAATCTGTACTCTAATATTATTACAATAAAAAGCATACCATTCTATTCATTATTTTCTCCTGTGCCCCTCTGTGCTGTTTCTGCCACTCTCTGCTGCAATCCTGGCTTGTAATTAACAGTTTTAGGCAGTGTTTACAAACAAACTAACCAGCTTCTAATAGGCTCAGCTAAGCATAGTGTGTGAGTCATTCAGAGTGTGCAGGGGGCCTGCAGAGGGTGTGTATCACTTCTACCAATCACAAGCAGCCCTGCACATTCCACACAATCAAGCCTTAGCCCGACAAACAGGACAGAGGAAAGATACATTGATTTATTACAGAGACAGTGCAGTTAGGAAAGACTGCAGTAAGCCAGAGAAGATTAGAACAGGCATAGGAACTTATAGGATAGAAGAACTAAGGCTGAAAAATTTGTTACAGAGTCTCTTTAAAGTGGACATGAAGTGTCTTAGTACATTTTCCATCCATTCAGGAAATATTTTCCTCTGTTAATACAAAAACCATTTCATCCTTCTGCTTTCATTTGCATACTGTGTGTACAAAGCTAAATCAATGGGACTTTTGTGACTGGATATTTACACTAACAATTGCAGCTCAAAAAAGTTCCTGCTTTGCTCTTCCGTGGCTGTATAATCTTAGGCCACTTTCACACTGGCGCATTGCGTTGCGCTGTTTTGCCCCAGAGTAACGCTATGCAAGTAAAAGTCTATGGGGCAATTCATACCTGGCGCCATGGACGGATCTAGACCAAGTTGCGCCTGGGGCAAGGCCAGGTTTTGGCGCCTAAACTGCCATTCATTTTGCCGCCTTTTTAAGAATTCAACAAACTGCGCCTGGGACAAGAGACCCGCTTGCCCCCCCCCCCCCCCTAGATCCGTCCCTGCCTGGCGCAGCGCAATGCATTCCGCCACTAGTCCATGATTTGCCGCAAAAGCAACATCGCTTAGTTGGGCAACTTTTATGGCGACCGGAAGTCATGTAAATCTATGGCGACGCAGGTTTTTCCAAAATTTTCGCCATTCGCATTACAGCACACATGCATGCAAGCAAATTATTTTAATACATTTCCGGCCATTCAAATTTCAGCCACAGGAAGTGAGCACTACATTGCCTCACTTCCTGCTAGGCCTATACCCAGAAGAGAGATTACCGTGCATTGCCATGGGAATCCCAGAAGTCTTTCTTTAGCATTGCTGTCATGGCATTGCAACACTCCCATAATGGCGGTTGGCAGTGTGAAACCGGTCTAAACTGAATATGGCAGGGAATAGAAATTTGCAGGGATGCAGAATTGTGTGTCATAGAGAGTGAGAGAAAGGAGGGCGCAGTGGCACATCTTGAAGATTATCACAGTCTGAGAATCTCAGCAGCCTAGAACATGAACCAAGAATTTCAAAATTTCTTATAGGACAAATGTGTTTCAAGAAACATGGTTATGGGCCTTAAAGAGACTCTGTAACAAAATTTTCAGTCTTATTTCTTCTATCCTATAAGTTCCTATACCTGTTTTAATGTGCTCTGGATTACTGCAGCCTTTTCTAGTTGCACTGTCTCTGTAATATATCTAATCTTCTTTTCTTTGTCAAGATTTGTCTACCGAGGGAGGAATGCACTGCCTCTGCTGTGATAGGGAGAAGTTATGCACGCCCCCTCCAGGCTCTGTGTGTGTGCTTTGTTTATTAGTCACAGACAGCGTCTCTGCTCTCAATGTCAGCTTGTCTGGGAGCTGCCCATGCTGAGAAACTGTGAGAATCCCTGACTGGAGTGCAGATAATTCACTGTGTAATAAAAACTTGTAGTATACGGTAACATGATATATATACTGTGTATATATATATATATATATATATATATATATATACATCACTTCCTGGTTAGTGGCCATGATGTTTTTGGTTTGTAAACACTGCCTAAAACTGGCGATTAAAAGCCAGGATCGCGGCAGAAACGGCAAAGAGGGATCCAGGAGATCACAGTGACTCGATTGGTATGTTTTTTATTGTACAAATCGGATTGTACAGATTCTCTTTAAAAAAAATCACTTCATGTTACAAAAATGCTATAATGTGACATGGGGTTTATGAATGAAGACTTAAAGGGATACTGTAGGGGGTCGGGGTAAAATGAGCTGAACTTACCCGGGGCTTCTAATGGTCCCCCGCAGACATCCTGTGCCCGCGCAGCCACTCACCGATGCTCCGGCCCCGCCTCCAGTTCACTTCTGGAATTTCTGACTTTAAAGTCAGAAAACCACTGCGCCTGCGTTGCCATGTCCTCACTCCCGCTGATGTCACCAGGACTGTACTGCGCAGACACAGACCATATTGGGCCTGCGCTGTGCGCTCTTGATGACATCAGCGGGATCGAGGACATGGCAACGCAGGCGCAGTGGTTTTCAGACTTTAAAGTCTGAAATTCCAGAAGTGAACCGGAGGCGGGGCCGGAGCATCGGTGAGTGGCTGCGCGGGCACAGGATGTCTGCGGGGGACCATTAGAAGCCCCGGGTAAGTTCAACTCATTTTCCCCTGACCCCCCTACAGTATCCCTGTAACATTTTGACTTCAGGTGTGCTGTAAATTGCATGTGAACTTAAATAAGTTGCAAACTGTGATACATGGTTGTGATTAAAATGTACGTATTCTGATTCTCAGCAGCTGCTGCAAACTACCACATCGCTAGTTGAGTGTGGCTGCAATAATTCATTAATTGAAGTTCAATACTAGTATTATACAATATACTGTAGTGGCAACCAGCTTCAGTTATCAATATTAAATATGCAGTACTAAAATGGCCAATGAAGGTGGTTTGCAGTCCAGTCTTTAGTGTAATTGAATATTGAGAATTGTATTTTACTATTCCATTTTTTTTTTATTTTTTATTTAATGAAACTCTGTATACATAATTACCCCCCTTTACTTAGAGAGAGACATATATAAGACACACAAAGACTATATTAACTGACACACACATAAAGCATAGAATCAGAAAACTATACGCTAGAAATCTGTTAACATTCCTTAGATATTCGGCGTTCAAAAATAACCACACAGCGAAAGGTAAAATGAGGCTATCTATAAATATGTGAAATATGCAACCAAGATAGTCTACTTTGTTAATATACCGTTTTCATGTTGAAGAAAAAATTGAAAGCCTTAGGCTAGGTCCACACTGGGAGATGCATTGTGTACCCTGCTGTAAAACAAGGATTGCAATGCAACAGAGGGGAAAAGTTGCACAGTTAGGGTTCTTTTCCACTACACGTGATTTTTCCATGTTTTCCAATTGCATGTACATCACAAAACGCAAAAACATAAAAATAACAAAAATCACAGGAACCCTTTTTTTTACAAGTGCCATGTGGTTGCAATGTAATTTTGTCTAATTGCAAAAGTCCTCATGCTGAATTTTTCTGCATTTATTCTTGAGTTCCTAGCATCCAGTGAAACTTGTAGGCAGCACAGCGCCATAGTGATTAGCACTCTCGCCTGGCAGAGCTGGGCCCCCGGTTCGATTCCCAGCAAGGATTCTATCTGCATGGTGTTTGTATGTTCTTCCCATGTCATTGGTTTTCTCCAGGCACTCTGGTTTCCTCCCACATCCCAAAAACATACAGAGAAGTTAACTGGCTTCCCCTAAAAATTAGTCCTAGACTACAATACATACAATACGCTACATATATAGACACATGACTATGGTAGGGATTAGATTGTGAGCCCATCTGAGGCACAGTTAACTGACAAGAGAATATACTCTGTACAATCCCTGCGGAAGATGTCAGCACTATATAAATACTAAACAATAATAATGAATTGCATCAAAATTGCATTGTAAAATAGCAATGAAATCACATCAACATTTTGTGCTTTTTGCGATTTGTAGTGGAAAACAGCCCTTAATGAAAAGTATGCTTCACTGCAACTGCACATGCCCAAGTTGTCCGGTATCACACAGCACTTTTATATATTAACCTTATTTATTTATATAGCACTATCCTATTACGCATCACTGTACAGGGTATATATTGTCTTGTCACTAACTGTCCCTCAGAGGGGCTCACAATCTAGTCCCCACCATAGTCACATGTATATGAATGTATCGTGTAGTGAATGTATCATTGTCTCGGGCCAATTTGGGAGGAAACTGTACGTTTTGGGGATGTGAGAGGAAACCGGAGTACCTGGAGGAAACTCACATAGACACAGAGAGACCATACAAACTCCTTGCAGATGTTGACCTGGCTGGGATTCGAACCGGGGACCCAGCGCTGCAAGGTGAGAGCGATAACCACTACGCCACCATGTTGGCCGACAGATCCATTGCACCGCACTTCTATGCACCGATGTGAACGTACTATTACAATATAAATTGCAGCACATTACCAATGCTATTATATTGTCCAACACAACATAACATAAGGGCTGGAACCCACTAGAGCGATTTTTTGAGCTTTTAGGGAGCGCTTTAAATCGCTAGCACTTTCCCTAAACGCTCTGCCAATGTAAATAAATGTAACAAATTCCAAAGTAGCGATTGCGATTAGCAAAATCGCAATCGCAGGACATGCAGCATTTTGGGAGCGTTTGCGCTTCAATGTACTGTATTGAAGCGCTGGCAAATCACTCATGAATCGCTACACATAGCGATTTGAGTGTGATTGCAAACTGTAATAAAATTCTGATACATTGAAAGGACCAATCAGAATTAAAATCGCAAATCGCTACACAATCACTGGCAAAAAGCTCTTTTTAAAATCTCTCCCAAAAGTGCCGGAAAACGCTCATGAAATCGCTTACAAAACACTGAATAAAAACGCTAGGCCTAAAAGGCAGGTGTAGATAGCTGGTACTTAAAGGGGAACTTCAGCCTAAACAAACATACTGTTATTAAGTTACATTAGTTATGTTAGATTATATTACCTATCTATTCTAATTCTTACCCACCCTGTTTTAAAAGAACAGGCAAATGTTTGTGATTCATGGGGGCTGCCATCTTTGCCATGGGGGCAGCCATCTTTTTGGTTGAAAGGAGGTGACAAGGAGCAGGAGACACAGTTCCAACTGTCCTGTGTCCTGATCACCCCTCCCAGCTGCACACGCTAGGCTTCAAATGTCAAATTCAAAATGTAAAAAAAAAAAATTGCACCAAAACAGCAGAATGAGAACACCAACATCAGAAATCCCATCATGCTTTGCACAGCATAAGGGGAAAACTGCCCGGGCAGTTTTCTTCTGTGCAGCTAAAAATGAGGCTTGTATAAGAGAAACAAAGTTCTAATGCTGTGAAACTGTTAAAGAAACACCAGGCCTTTTCAGTGCTTCTGAGTCGATTTTTAGTCCGGAGGTTCACTTTAACTTCAGTCTCGACCAGCTATTGCTAGGATTCTTCAATATCTAATCTAGTCTTCATCTTCTGGCAGTGTTAAGGTCCATGACAAGCTTAGATGGACATTTTTCAATGTGAATTTGTAACCAAATGTAAAATAAAAAGTATGGATTTGTAAATAATCATTGCTGGTTTGTAAAACCTCACTAATGTAGTGAGAGCGTGGATCTGTTCATCTCTTCTAGTACCACCATAACTGAATCAGTGACCCGGACAGAGAGACTCAGTCACTTAGCTGGAAGTCATTAGGAAAGATAACGCATGGGTTCTATTTTGACCAAATGACCATGCCAGCTATTATGGTGACAGATTGACTGTAGGGATATGTTTACTACTCTTGTCCATCTACTGGCAGTATACTGTAGGCTAGGAAACCTGGGTGGTCTCCTATTTAGACTTATCACAGAGAAGCACGACTAATTAGTGTGCTGCATGACTTGATTACCTAATTTTCTGTGCTGATTTCATAATTAGTACAAACAAGCCTTCCTGTGATCGCTCTGATTAACTCAGGTATGTTTGGCATTGTGGGAGATTGTGTGCTTTCTTCTGATATTGTAGTAAGTAGAGGAATGAATGATGTAAACGGATGTCCTGCTTCATGAATTGGGCATCTCAGGTATACTGCTGACTTCATTTATGAAAGGTGCCCATACACATGAAGATTTTCCCTGATAGATTCAATCATAATGATTGGGCAGCACGATGGCGTAGTGGTTAGCTCTCTCGCCTTGCAGCGCTGGGTTCCTGGTTCGAATCCCAGCCAGGGCACTATCTGCAAAGAGTTTGTATGTTCTCTCCGTGTCTGCGTGGGTTTCCTCCGGGCACTTCGGTTTCCTCCCACATTTCAAAAACATACAGATAAGTTAATTGGCTCCCCCTAAAAATTGGCCCTAGACTACAGTACTTACACTACATTATATAGACATATGGCAATGGTAGGGATTAGATTGTGAGCTCCTTGAGGGACAGTTAGTGACAAGACAATATATATATATATATATATATATATATATACACTGTACAGCGCTGCGTAATATGTCGGTGCTATATAAATACTAAATAATAATATAAATGATCAAATGTGCCAAAGATTGATGCCGTAACATGGCTACTGGGTCAAAATATAGATTTTCCACCTACATCAATCAAAACGATCAATCGCTCCGGACAGAAAGATATGACTTTTGGTATAACTGAAGGACCCCCCAGGTCTCCCCCCCCCCCCCCCCCCCCATGTAAAATGTGCTCCCCAGGATGAATGAACTGAGCTAAGCAGCACAGCACCCATAGTCATCTTATGGAATAAAATCACAACTGTATAAATGTGCCAGTAATATATGTGCTACTAGATTCCCAGGGCCTGAATCAAGTCTGGTAAACTGCCATGCACAGGGATCCCACAGCAATCTTACCAGTGCCAACGCCAAGGTTACTAGGGTAACACACATTACATCATGCGTTACCCTAGTACAGGTAGTCCCCGGTTAACGAACGAGATGGGGACTGTAGGTTCGTTGTTAACCTGAATCTGTTCTTAAGTGGGAACATTGTGCCATCTCTGTCCCCTGTACCTCCTCTGATCACCCCTGGGCCTCCAGTGTCTCCCTCTGTGCCACCTCTGCCCTCTGTAACTGCTTTTACAAGTTTAAAAGCCATTTTTTCTTTGAAATTTTTAAAATCGATTTTCTCAAAAACTACAAGTCCGATTTGAAAAAAAAATGTTTTGACTTGTTCCCATGGAAACATAGAATCCATGTCATTCATGTTGGCAGGTCATTCGTAAGTCGGGCGTTCATAAGTCGAGGACTACCTGCAGTGCGGTGTGGTGATAGTGCAACACACACTAATCCCCCGGCATTAGTACCCTGTGCATGGCAGTTTTACTGGACGTATGTGAATCAGGGCCATAGTACCATACTAGTTCAGTTAAAATTCTCCAATCCATCAAGTTCAACCAGTAAAAAATAATATTGGTATGTTACTGCCCTGGAAGCACACATATCCAAACTGATTCAGACTTTGGACTTTTGCCTTATAATAAACACACATCTTAAAGAGAACCCGAGGTGGGTTTAAAGAATGTTATCTGCATACAGAGGCTGGATCTGCCTATACAGCTCAGCCTCTGTTGCTATCCCAAACCCCACTAAGGTCCCCCTGCACTCTGCAATCCCTCATAAATCACAGCCGTGCTGTGAGGCTGTGTTTACATCTGTAGTGTCAGTCTCAGCTGCTCCCCCGCCTCCTGCATAGCTCCGGTCCCTGCCCCCGTCCCTTCCCTCCAATCAGCAGGGAGGGAAGGGATGCAGGCGGGGACTGGAGTTGTGCAGGAGGCGGGGAGAGCAGCACACTGACACTATAGAGATAAACACAGCCAGCTCTGACAAGCTGTTTGTCAGCAGCGTGGCTGTGATTTATGAGGGATTGCAGAGGGCAGGGGGACCTTAGGGGGGTTTGGGATAGCAACAGAGGCTGGGCTGTATTGGCAGATCCAGCCTCTGTATGCAGATAATATTCTTCAAACCCACCTCGGGTTCTCTTTAACACTTTTTTTTTCTGTGGAACCAATCAAACTATCCATCAGTTTAGAGTAATGATTCAATATCAAAAAGACTTAACCAAAATATTTTGAATGATCTTGAAATTGATATCCTTGAAACTGGATTCACAGTGGTCATTATGCATACGTTATGAGTGTGAACTGTAATGGAGACTGGACATAGATTTTAATACAAAGCCTGCATGCAGCGAGTTAGAATAACCTGATCAGTTACTACACAGTACACTGTGAACTAATGCTGACTAAACTATGTGTAACACTTGCACTATTCAGTGCTGTTCAGACCTCAGGCCCCAGAGGTAGGACTCTTTTCCGTTAGGAATCATGACCTTGATTGCCATCCCCCTGTATTGTGATTCTGCTGTATGTGTACTCACTTCATGCATGGCCGATATGATTACCACATGATCTGACATGTTAAGGCTTGATTGTGTTTGGTGTACAACAGAAGAGAAAAAAAAGTGCGGGGAAATTTAAATTGTCAGATTACCCAAATATTTGCAGAAGCACAAACGCAATAAACAAGCAGCAGGACCGACATTTGCTATTAGTTATTTGTACAATTGCATTGCATTGAAATCCATTAGCAAGCCTGTGTCCTTGTGCTTTACCCATTGCAAACAATCTGCAAAACACAGGAAATCGCAGTCAGGGGAAAACAGGGACCATAATATTTGTAATAATGCAATACAATTCCTGAATATTTATCCTCTCTATAAGACAGCAGTTACTGTATGCTGGTATCTAATATGTACAGGGTGGGCCATTTATATGGATACACCTTAATAAAATGGGAATGATTGGTGATATTAACTTCCTGTTTGTGGCACATTAGTGTATGTGAGGGTGGAAACTTTTCAAGATGGGTGGTGACCATGGTGGCCATTTTGAAGTCAGCCATTTTCAGTCCAACTTTTGTTTTTTCAATAGGAAGAGGGTCATGTGACACATCAAACTGATTGGGAATTTCACAAGAAAAACAATGGTGTGCTTGGTTGTAACATAACTTTATTAGTTCATGAGTTACTTACAAGTTTCTGACCACTTATAAAATGTGTTCAATGTGCTGCCCATTGTGTTGGATTGTCAATGCAACCCTCTTCTCCCACTCTTCACACATTAATGGCAACACTGCCGGAGAAATGCTAGCACATGCTTCCAGTATCCGCAACAAAAGTTGGATTCAAAATGGCTGACTTCAAAATGGCTGCCATGGTCACCACCCATCTTGGAAAGTTTCCCCCCTCACATATACTAATGTGCCACAAACAGGAAGTTAATATCACCAACCATTCCCATTTTATTAAGGTGTATCCATATAAATGGCCCACTCTGTACTTTAATTGACAGGAACCTTTTTAACACAAAGGTAATACATTCCCTTGGAATTTATCAATTTTTGCTGCATACTTAAAAATATTATGGATGCTGGGCAGTAGAACAACATTAAAACATTATGTGCGAAGGAAAAAAATGTCTCTAAATTTTCTCCTAGTTTTCATTGACATCTGTGGTAAATTGCAGTAGGGTATTGTACCGTGTTAGCCATCAGTAAAAGCAAGAAGTTTTAAATCATGATGATACCATTTATTGGCTAACTAAAAAGAATAAGAATAAGCAAGCTTTCGGCCTTGCAGCCTTCGTCGGGCTTACATCCTGTTTTGGTCAGTGATCGGAGCATAGAGACAGGCTTCACAAGCCGCCCCTGCTACCATGTAATTGCATTATTATGTAAAACTGATGTCTCCTTCAGGACAATAGAGAATATTTAATCAGTTCAGCACTTGCTAGATCTGGTACTGCAGGTGCCTTTAAATTTGCTGACAGGCTTATTCTGCAGATCATTTAGGGTACCTTAAAGGATACCCGAGGTGACAGGTGACATGATGTGACATGTGTATGTACAGTGCCTAGCACACAAATAACTAGGCTGTGTTCCCTTTTTTCTTTCTTTGCCTGAGTTAAATATCAGGTATGTAAGTAGCTGACTCAGTCCTGACTCAGACAGGAAGTGACTACAGTGTGACCCTCACTGATAAGAAATTCCAACTATAAAACACTTTCCTAGCCGAAAATGGCTTCTGAGAGTAGGAAAAAGATGAAAAAGGGGAATTTCTTATCAGTGAGGGTCACACTGTAGTCACTTCCTGTCTGAGTCAGGACTGAGTCAGCCACTTACATACCTGATATTTGACTCTTTCAGGCAGAGAAAGGGAAAAAAGGAACACAGCATAGTTATTTGTGTGCTAGGCACTGTACATACACATGTCTATCTCATCATGTCACATGTCACTTCGGGTATCCTTTAAAGGACTTACAAGGCGAGGGTGCCTAAACAAATTTTACTTACCTGGGGCTTCTTCCAGCCCATAGCAGTTGACTCGTGTCCTCGCCGCAGCCCTGGTCCTCCGAGTTGTCCCACTGGCCGCCCGTGAAGATCGCAACCCTGCCGGTGGGTTGGGTCTCTTACGCATGTGCGGGTGCGCGTCCACGTCATCTGGCATATAACTGCGCCTGCTGCGTACAACTACTGCACAGGTGCAGTACATGCCAGAGAACGTGGACGCACATCCGTCCCCACCCGCCGGTGGGGTCGCGATCTTCACAGGTGGCCAGCAGACCAGGGCTGTGGCGAGGGCACGAGATGGCTGCTATGGGCTGGAAGAAGCCCCAGGTGACTAAAATTTGTTTAAGCCTCATCGCCTTGGAAGTCCTTTCAGTGAAAAGCAAAGTTGATCTTCCAAGCTCTACGGTCTATCTGGCCCCTTGCTGCCTTCCCAATCTGCACCGTATGCGATTTCATTGCTATTTTACAATACAATTTTGATGCAGTTTATTATTATTATTTTGTATTTATATAGTGCCAACATCTTTCCCAGCGCTGTACAAAAGTATATTGTCTTGTCACTTAACTGTCCCTCAGAGGGGCTCACAATCTAATCCCTACCATAGTCATATGTCTGTGTATGGATCGTGTAGTGTATAGTGTAGACTAGGGCCAATTGATGGAGAAGCCAATTAACTTATCTGCATATTTTTGGGAGGTGGGAGGAAATCAGAGTGCCTGAAGGCACTAAGGACTAAGGACCTGTGGTCCGAAACATGTCAGCTATGAGGTTTTAACTGGATTGGGATATGTCCTGAATAAAGCTGAGTGTGGAGATTATGTTGCGGATCCTCTCTTCTGTCTACATTATTGGGCCTGGCTGCCTGTGATCCAGCACTACCTCTCACAGCACAGTTGAGCAGTCATACCTGGTTCGTGTGTCTTCCTACTTACCCTTGGTGTTTACCTTGTGACTGGTGGTGTGAGCGTTTGGGACTCTGATTGTACTGTTCACCTCTGTTTGAACGTAAACTGATCAGTAACTACTCAGCTGCTATTTAGTTTATGAGCAATGTGATCACTCACTTTACCAAATTACTTCAATACTGGATGGTGTATGGAAAACATTAGTACAGATGTTCTAATATCCATTCTATAAAGAGAGCTCATGTTAACAGATATTAAAACATTTTTTATGATTTCTGATAGTTGAGATAAAGTAAAAGCCCATTTTGTGTAAAGTGCTTCAGACAATTCGATTGTGGTCGTTGAGTGTATTCCTGTAAACAGCCACCCTCATAGAGGTACAATGGTAGTCTGCCCATTTCTTGTTTGTGACTTTCATGCATTGAGTGGATAGTCAGATTACAGGCAACACGTTGTCTCTGGAGCTGCCCCAAAAGGCTCAGTGTTTTCTATGGAGAAAGCTGTGCCTGTCTGTGTAATCCATCCTAACAGGTGCACATCCCAGGCCCCTATCTGCCCTCTCATCTCCTGGGAAATGCTGCCATGGATGTTTACATGGTGTTGACAACACACAGGCAAGGCCACCTCCCAAAGAGTGCAGATGAAAACATAGATGTTACTTGTTAACCTTGTGGTCTTTGCACAAGCTGGAAAGACACCTGTTTTGGCAACACTACTCCATGGCTCAGTGAAGCGTTAATGTAGATCAGGGTGTATTTATATGACAACAAGGTGGGGATTTCCTGTCATTACAGAGACGTTTGTTGTTTTAATGTCTTTTGTTTATTATGCAGACATCTTAATTATGCCCTGCACTTTAAAGGGGTTATTGTAAGCAAAGTTTTTGTCAGTCCTTAAACAAATTTCGGTCTGTAATTCTTGGAAAATGATTGCATAGGTAGGCACTGCTAAGACGTATGGGCATGGGAAGTTATTGTCTCCCATTGGCCAACTAGTGTTAGAGAGCACAGCTGAGGTAAAAATCATCCAGAAGCACGTTGGTTTGCAGAAAAGAGTTTTAACAGACCAGGATGATATGAACGCTAGTTACAGTACAGTAGAATCCCTTTATAGTAAACTCCAAGGATCCAGGAAAAGTAGTTTACTATATCAGAAGGTTACTTTATCAGACTTGGTCATTGTATATTTATACAAATGCATTTGTTGGGACTTTAGGACTGAGTTTACTATATCCAGAGCTTTAGTATATCAGAGTTTACTACAACAAGATTCTACTATACAAATCGCAACTACATCACATCCACTGACTCAAAAGACATTGACAAAACACCAAATTAACTCACGGTGAATAAAACATATATGCTGTGGACCGTGTAAATAGTACAAGAACGCTGCCATTAGACCATCATCAATGGCCTAGGCAGTGTAAAACTTAGTGGTTAGCACTCTTGCCTTTTAGAACAAGAGTCTCAGGTTTGAATCTCACCTGTAATATGATCTACATGGGGTTTATATTTGGGCTTCCTTTGCAGATTCTGTTTCCTCCCACAAACATATTGGTACATTAATAAAGTTATGACTCAGGCTGTCATATATACATTAGAATGTTAGTCATGCTGAGGAATAAATAGCTTAAATTGGTGCTCAGAGCTTTAATTGTCATGAAGAACTTTAGATCACCCATGTCCCAAGGGACAGTCTCCCTTAAAGCAAGTAAACTGCAATGGTTTAAAATTGCTTTCTCTTACAGATGTATGCATATCCAAGACCAACATCAAGGTACCTCAGGAGAAAAATGGTTTTTGATATAGTGTAATTTGCTGTAACTTTAGGACTGGTTCACATGGGCGTTTTTGTGGCGTTTAAGCGGCATTTCAGTATTCAAATATACCAGCACTCTCCAAAAACGTTCAAAGAAATCACGCTCTTTTTATTGAGTTGACATATCCACAAAAAACTGCGAGGCCCCGAAACAATTGTCGTTTTTTTGTGGATATGTCAGCTCAATAAAAAGAGCGTGATTTCTTTGAATGTTTTTGGAGAGTGCTGGTATATTTGAATACAGACTTTGATAGTGGTTTGCCTATGCCACAATACCAAGCACCCAACTATCTATGGTGTGCCCAACCACAACTTTTGATACTAAGCGGCATTTCAGATGCGGTGTTTTTTGGGATCTACTGCCGTCCCATTCAAGTGAATGGGAGCGTTTAGAGCTGGCTTTTGCGGGCTTTCATGAAAGCCTGGCTGTAGATCCCAGCGTTGCGTCTAGTCTCGAAAGCAACATGTTGCTTTCAGAGGCGGTAAACGCCAGGAAACAATAGCAGAGACCAGAACTGCTAGCCTTGAACGCTTCCCAAAAGCCTTAAAAGCTAGCTTTTAAACGCTGGCGTTTGAACGCGGCGCCAAGCGAAAGCTCAGCAGACGCCCGTGTGAACCAGCCCTTATATAGCCTGTCACCAAAGTCCCGTGCTTGGTGCAATTGTCCTTGAGACCACATGTGTTTAGGAACACAGCCCTCTCCACCAACATGTGCATGTAATACACTCACCAGACAGGTACGCTGACCGAACTAACGTTGCCTTGCCATACATCAGGCGACTTGTTGTCTGATGTATGAGCACTTTTACAGACCATCATCACACACATCATCTCTAGCTCCAGCACTGGCTGCCTCATGCAAAGCTTCTCCCTCCACTTCCACGTGGCTGCTTCGTCTCCTCCACACTCTTTACAAAGTATTCCACCTTTAAAATATTAAAAAAATCATAGTGCAACACATTTTATTTATATAAGGAAATAAAAGGTATTGCACTCACAAATAGTTTCCTGGTCCTCATCTGGCATCTCTGCTTCCACCATCACAAGCTCCGCCCAACACATTTCACTGATGCCAGATCCTAGGTAAAAAGCTGATTTTTTTTTTTTAAATTAGGTCAGCTTAGTTTCATTGTGTCTTTCTTGCACCAATTACACTTTATGATCATATTGGTAATATATATATATATATATATATATATATATATATATATATATATATATATATATATATATATATATACTGGCAATGATGGCCTGAAGTCTTGAACTCATGGACGTCATCAATTGCTGGGTTTCCTCCTTTTTAATGCTCTGCCAGGCCTTTACTGCAATGGCTTTCAGTTGCAGTTTGTTTGAGGGCCTTTTCAGTTTTAAAGAGGAACTCCAGTGAAAATAATGTAGTAAAAAAAAGTGCTTAATTTTTTTACCATAATTATGTATAAATGATTTAGTCAGTGTTTGCTCATTGTAAAATCTTTCCTCTCACCGATTTACATTCTGACATTTACTACATGGTGACATTTTTACTGTGGGCAGGTTATGTAGCTGCTCCTAGCTGTTTTGGCTGTTAGAGACAGCTGTAAACAGCTAATTCCTGTCTCTGAACATTGTTACATTGTGGCAGTTTGCCCAGAGTACCGCGGTACTCAGAACTTCTTGTGGGAGGGGTTTCAGCGCAAAATCAGTCATACAGCGCCCCCTGATGGTCTGTTTGTGAAAAGCATTATATTCATCATGTAAAAGGGGGTATCAGCTACTGATTGGGATAAAGTTCAATTCTAGGTTGGAGTTTCTCTTTAAGTTTAGTTCAACAAGTGAAATGCATGCTCAATTGGGTTAAGATCAGGTGAGTGACTTGGCCATTCAAGAATTATCCTCTTCTTTGCTTTAAATTGGTCTGAAAGTCAGCATTTCTACTTTGCTCTAAAAGATTCCTCACATCTTGAAAGCTACTATCCCAGACATTTTTTTTAGCAGAACATCACTGAAAGGGTTAAACAAAGCACTTTGTCCTGCTATTCAGCTTCAAATATCACATCCAAACTGTGTACTGTATATAACAGTATCTTTGTTTGCATTTCAATGTTGTTACAATGGCCTCAATTCACTAAGCTTTATCAAACACTTTATCAAACGTTTGATAATTTACCTCATGGGTAAAATCTACTTTTGAATTCACTAAGGTGTTACATTTATATCAAATGTTTTATCGATACAACGTTCAATAAAGATATAACACCTTAGTGAATTCAAAATAAGATTTTACCCATGAGGTAAATTATCAAACATTTGATAAAGTGTTTGATAAAGCTTAGTGAATTGAGGCCAATGTGTGTAAACACAGCGCAAGTGAAAAGGAGCTCTCTGTGAAGCTCTCTGTGCTTCACACACACGCAGAGTTCAGAATAGCTCATTAGAAGATGGTAATATATATTAAAAAGCAGTTTGAATAAAATGCAATGACAGCTTTTAGGGCATGATAAACTACATTTTGAAAACTTGTAATTTGTAAAGAGACAATATTACTTATGCACAAAAGCTAATATGGTAACTGTATGGGTAATAAAAAGTAGGAAAACACATTTTTATTGAATGTTATGTCAGAGTATCAGACCACTTTAACCACTTTGTCCTCCTTGACGTATAAAAACGTCAAGGAGGACAGGCGCGCTCCCGCGCGCTCCCGCGGCCGATCGCGCGCGTGCACGCGCACTCCCGGCCGCGGAGTCGGTAGCCACGGAATCAATGTGTCGGGCTATGGAGCCCGATCATTGATTCCTCTCCCCCGCTGAAAAAGCGACAGCTTCTCTCGGAAGCTTCGCTCTTTCTGAAGCTGTGTCCCTCTAAGCGTACATTGTACGCTTAGAGTGACGTCATGTAAAAAAAATCGAGATTGCCATCTTGTGGCCAAAAAGTAAAACTACAAGTAAATACCCAAAAAGATTACACTACACCAATATTTCCCCAAATAAAACACTTTTATATCCCACCCTCCCAAAAATGCCCACATAAAATGTTTAATAAAAAAAAACAAAAACATTACTATAAAAAAAAAAAACACATAAATATTTACCTAAGGGTCTAAACTTTTTAAATATCTATGTAAAGATGAAATATTTCTCTCTATTTTTTTTTATAAGCTTGTAAATAGTGATGTATGCAAAACGGAAAAAAATGCTCTTTTATTTCCAAATAAAATATTGTCGCGATACATTGTGATAGGGACATAATTTAAATGGTGAAATAACCGTGACAAATGGGCAATAACAATACGTGGGTTTTAATTATGGAGGCATGTATTATTTTAAAACTATAATGGCCGAAAACTGACAAATAATGAATTTTTTCATTTTTTTTCTTATTCTTCCTGTTAAAATGCATTTACAATAAAGTGGCTCTTAGCAAAATGTACCCCCCAAAGAAAGCCTAATTGGTGGCGGAAAAAACAAGCTATAGATCAGTTCATTGTGATAAGTAGTGATAAAGTTATAGGCTAATGAATGGGAGGTGAACATTGCTCGGATGCATAAGCTGAAAACGACTGAGATGTTAAGTGGTTAATAAACTCCTGGGTTGCTTTGGTTATATGTTTTGCGTCCATCTGTATCACAAAACACTGCTCAATCAATTTGACTGCATTTAGCTGAATTTGAGCAGACAGTATGGCTCTGAACACCTCTAATGATCCAGTGCCACTGGCAACCATGTGCACCCAATCCATCACTCTGCCTCCCCTGCAGGGGCATAACTAGAAATCACTGGGCCCCCCTGCGAAACTTTGTATGGGGCCCGCTCTCCTACCCCCTCGTTTTGTGCACAGGCAAACTGAGAACCAATGTTATTCAGCTGGCTAGTGCACGCTTGTGTGTTTTCCCCATGCAGATAAAAACTTATAGCATTGAAGCACTGCACACATTTTCTCTATCAATTACATTAGCTTCTGTGATAAAATGTTCTCACACATACAGATACACAAGGTGTGCAGAAAACGCATACAGAACACCGACAGCCTCAGCTTATTACACTCACTCGGTCCATCTCTGATGTAGCAAAACTGACTCTGCAAACTTTTTCAGCATCACTACAGTATGCAGCACTTGGGGAGGGGTAGAGAGGTTAGGGGCTGGCCACTGTACACAAGACCCTGCTGCACACTGAATAGGGACTGTCTACAAATCTTTGTCTGCAAAACTATGTATGATTCCTTATCAGTGGCTTTGCAGATGCAGTGATTGGAAAATTGTGCAGAGAGCAGACATTTTTTTCTTTGTGCCCTTAGTTGTCAGTCTCTCAGGACAGGGAAAAGAAACTTCTTCCCTCATGGGACCCCCTGCTGCTTTTGGGGCCCCCTGCGGATGCATCCCTTGCAGGGTCTATTGTTACGCCCCTGCTCCCCTGTATTTTGCAGATGTGGTATGTTTTGGATAATGAGCTGTTCACTTTCTCCATACTTTTTCTTGCCTTCATTCTGGTAAAGGTTGATCTTGGTTTCATCTGTCCAAAGAATGTTTTTCTAGAACTGTGCTTGCTTTTTTAGATGTTGTTTAGCAAAGTCCAAACTAGCCTTTCTATTCTTGAGATTTATAAGTGGCTTGTCGCTTGCAGTGTACTCTCTATATTTACATTTATGCAGTCTTATCTTTATGGTAGGCTTGGATATCGATAGACCTACCCCCTGGAGAGTGTTATTCACTTGGTTGGCTGTTTCTATTCACCATGGGAATGCTTCGATCATCCCCTACTGTTGTCTTTCTTGGACATCTAGGTTTTTTTGTGTAGCTGAGTTCACCAGTGCTTGCTTTCTTACTCAGGATGAACCAAACTGTTGATTTTGCCAGTCATTATATTGTAGCTATTTCTCTTATTTTTTTTTTATGTTTTCATAGCTTAAAGTGGACCTGAACTCATAACTTCCTCTCTGCTCTACAAGATATGCAACAGCATAATAACCTTTGAATAAAAACATTTCTTTGTAAACATCCTAAAATAAATCCCCCGAGTTTCTACTTTCTTCTTTCATGGTAGCAGGCATATTGAAAACATCCTGTGCTTTCAAATTAGCTTATCAGCTGCGGCAGTCAGGTGACACACGGGAGTGATCAAATTACAACTTGTGATTAGACACAGATGAGGGTGAATTAGACAGGTTAAACTCTCTAAATACATACAGGGTGCATTTCTCTATGTTTTCCTTCTGTCCTGTGCAAGAGTTAAAATCTACTTTAAGGCTGCTTACACACCAAGACGTTACAGGCGCACGTTAGTGCGCCTGTAACGCTCCCCCAACGCACAGCAATGTAACACAAGTGGGCTGTTCACACAGCCCACGTTGCGTTACATGTAATGCTGCACGTTCGGTGCAAAGTGCAGCATGCTACGGCGTTGGAGCGGCTATAGCCGCGTTAGACTGTTTGCACATGCGCAGTGAGGGGCGGAGAGGAGGCGGGGAGAGCCAGCTACAGTAGCCGCGCACATGGCTACTTAATATTCACTGCACTGGCGGCAGCTGATTGGCCGGCGGGACCACGTGATGCGGAGTGTCTCGCTCCGCATCACGTGGTCCCGCTGGCCAATCAGCGCCACTCTGGGAGACATTATAGGAATCGAGCCGCCGAACGCGGCTCACTCTACCGTCGGCTTTTGCAGCACCATACGTTGTGTTAGGTGCACGTTATGCGACCTTAACGTGGCACCTAACACAACGTCTTGGTGTGCAAGAAGCCTAAAGAACAACTATCAAAGAAACTTTTTTTTCTGTAAACCCCACATACCTATAGAGCTTTTAGCTAGCAACACTCAAATGCTTTTCAGAGGCCCTCAGCACTGCCTGTGTGAAAAAAAAATCTTTGTTTACCAGCTGTTTTGTAACAATTTTGTGTCGGCAATGGGGTGGGGCAGAGCTGAACTGTAACCTAGCTGTAAACTGTTTACTTAACGCTGCGTGGCAGAGAGAGTCACACAGACAGGAACACAGAGCTTCAGCTGCTGATTATTTACACACATTTGAAACTATATTTCTGGTTTCTATTATTCTGAACAGATTCCAGTCACAGTATTGGAGCAAGTGGAGATTGTTTCTGTATCAGAATCAGAATCAATTTATTTCACCAAGTAAGTTTGCACTTACAAGGAATTTGTCTTGGCAGTTGCTTAACAAACACAAACAAAAAAAACACAAGGATAGTGTGAGAATCCGCTCAGCTGCCTGCGCAGGCAGGCAGCCTTTTGACCATTGTTTAGGTTTGCTTGCTGCAGGACTCTGGAAAGGAGACCTTCTGTCAGTTGTGCAGCTTGTGTTGCTGAGGGATTTGCATTCATTAGTCATGCAAATCCCTTAACTGCCTTCTTTTGATGACTGGCACTATAAAAGCATTCTGCTCCCAGAATGCTTTGCTGGACATTTCCCTTCCATGGTCTGTTCCTGATGGACACTGCTGGAGTGTCAGCCATTGCTATCTAGTATAGTTAATTCCTGGGGGTTGCTTTAGGCTCCCCTTCTAGCCCAGTCAGGTTGTATTATCTGTTTTGCCTGTTCCGTCTGTCTTGTGTTTGGATCGTACAAGCCCTAGCGTTAGCGGCTGTGGATCCTTCTGATTGAGTCTGGAGTGTAGGTTGGAACAGCGGTTGTTTCTGCCTACCTCATCTGTTCTGTCTGCCGTGTGTTTGGATCGCACTCGCCCTAGCGCTAGTGCTGGGGATCCTTCTGTTCTGTCTCCTGGGATCGCGCTAGCCACTTTTCGCTAGCGCTGGGGATCCTTCTGTTCTGTCTTCTGGGATCGTGCTAGCCACTTTTCGCTAGCGCTGGGGATCCTTCTGTTCTGTCTTCTGGGATCGCGCTAGCCACTTTTCGCTAGCGCTGGGGATCCTTCTGTTCTGCTACTCTGTCTCCTGGGATCGCGCTAGCTACTTTTCGCTAGCGCTGGGGATCCTTCTGTTCTGTCTTCTGGGATCGTGCTAGCCACTTTTCGCTAGCGCTGGGGATCCTTCTGTCGCTTGTCCCTGTTTTCGTGTGTCTGTCTTGTCTGCTGCGCTTGCTGGAGGCTCGGTGAGGTAACCGTTAAGCAAGCGCTCGCGTCCTCTGTTTCATGTTTGTCTGTTAATGGTTAGTTAGGCGTGCTTGTCTCTATTGTGCTTGTCACGTGGAGACCACGCATAACCGCGTGCACTGTTGCGAATGAGTGCGGTGTTCGCGGTTAGCTAGCGTTTGTTATTTTCCGTATTTCCTTATTGTATTATTTGCTGTGCCTTTGCTACTCTCGTGCTCCGCCTTGCTGTACCTTGTGTCACGTCTGGCGATCGCACCTCTCGCGATCGCGTTCCTGCTTCTTATCTGCTGTGGTGTGTGCACAGTCGCGGGTTGGCGACTAATTTTATGCACACACACACACACAATCTGTCTCTGTGCTCACTCTCAATCGCTTCTCTTGCGATTGCGTTTCTTCCCTTCGTACAATTCCTGTCTGGCGTGTGTGGTAGGGCAGAGGAGCTGTTCCTCTGCACTCCACAGCTCCACCTGCCAACAGGAATTTCCCTCTGCAGGTGCATAGCACCTAGCCTGGGTGTCCTCAATTATACGCTTGTGGAGGAAATATGCCGCGTCAGCGCACGTCTGGTGCGCTGACCACGGAGACGATTCCGCAATCGTTACAGAATGTCCAGCCAAACCAAAATTCCCAGGGCAGAGGGAACCTTCGATTTTGTTCAGATGTCATTGCCTGAGGCAAAGGCATATGTGGATCCTATTATAGGTAGGATCGCACACTACATTAAAGCAGTTAAAAAGTCTGTCCTCGTTCCTGACCCCAACCCATATGGAGATTACCTAGATACTGGGTTGTTTGAACCGCCATTTGCCTCATGGGAGATTGGGGCCTTGTTGGAAGAGTTTGATTTCGATTGGAAAGCCTTTTGCGTTTTTTATATCGCAAAGAACGCGGATGACCTGAATGATTGTCTCGACTCTATGTACCTTTTGATCGATTCTGATGAATGTGATGAGTGTGATGTGGATCTGGTGATTTATGTGTGGCAGACTATTTTGGACGAATTGCACACACACCAACCAATTATTTCCAATAAAGAGACACCATTGTCACATGATTATTCCTGTCTTTCTGGGGTAAAGCAAGTGAGTTTGGACACTGTGCGACCTGAAATGAATGGGTGTGCCTCGACTGTGGACACCTGCGTGAACTCTGATGGAGTTTCTCCCGTTTGTTTAGAGGTTAAATCTGTGAGATCTGATGCCGGTTTCTCAGATGTTCCTGTCGATTGTGATCGGCGTGTGTGTGTCAGGTTTGTCAATGATTTGTGTGATCCCTTGTCATGTAAAAACAGATGGAGGATCTTAAAGTAGTACTGAGAGAAGAAGATCTATGATCTTGCTATGGGGAAAATTCCCAAACTATGCAGTTTCAAGAGTAAAATTAATATGATTCCTCATGTTGTTGTCACAACTTCCCCTAACATGGTTCAGTATGAATGCTCAGACCTAGTCAGGTGTGAATGGGAGCCCCCGTTCCAGAAAAAACAGCTCGAAGCGTTGGCGTATGAATTGGAGAACGATTCAGAGTCGTTTTGTGAGTACTACATTGCCAGAAGTGAATCTGTCTTGAGAGCATGTATAAGTTATGCTTCCGCCTTAAGAGAAAAAAAGGGGTGTGAATTTGACTTTGTGAGTCCGCTGATTTGTATGTGGAAAATGATTCTGAATGAATTACGTGTACGTCATTCAGGTGACGTTTGTAAAGGTACATTGTCAGCTGGCGTTTCTGAGATCCAGCAATCCAGCCTGGAGACCTCAGAACCCCTGTCTTTGGAGTGTTCGGTTTCGCAACCTAAAGCGATTGTGGATTCGCAAATTTTGCGTTCTGTCTCCTCGGATTCGACATCGTTAGCCGAGTCTAAGAATGAGACAGCACTTTGGTTTTGTGAACCTGATACTGAAGCACCTTTGCTCTGTCCAGAGAAGATGTCTCTGAGCCTGCCCTGTATCATGAATAAAGACATTATGTCCACTCGCATTGACATTTGCGAGTCTGATTCTGAAGTAAGTACTGACTCTCCACCCAGTAATCTGGATGAGCCAATATTACCTTGTTTAAAATCTCCTGCAGTGTCCCTAGAGGCTAGTCTAGGTATTGCAACCATTGTTACCTGTTTCTCTGCTATTTTGGAATTGCAGTCTGGTTTGACTGCTATGGAGGAATTTCCCTGCAGTGAAACGAAACTCAGAAAGCCAGAGTTAGTTTCACTAGATATTTCTGTGTATCCCTGTCCTGATGATGAAATTCAGTCTCAGTTTATGATGGAACCTTCCCTGGGACATTGCCCGGTTCACAAAATAAAGTTCAAGCCTTGCCCTGTAACATGGATAGTTCAGAATCCTTCTTAGGAAACTTGAAAAATGATGCTCCTGAGGTCTTGTTGTAAGTTCTGGAGGTCTCTGAGTTCCTCCCAAAGGGTGCAGAACTTGTAGGAGATGTCTCCTGCCCCCCAAGTCCTTCTGAGGGGTTACCCTCTTCCGTAGGCATTGCTGCCTTGCTGGCTACCTTTTCAGCTCTGATGGAGCTTCACGCCTGTGTAGTCAATGATGATATTATTGTCACAGAAATTTCTGAATTTGTATCCGAGTCTTCTTTTGAAAGTCCAGTGCCTGTGACCTCCACTCATGATGTTTCTCTGCCCGGTACTGGTTTTGGTCTTGACGTGCCGGACTCTGAGGTTGGCAGTTCCCCGACATGTCCTGAGGTTTCTCCTGTGCTGGTGTACCCCAGTGTGCTCTGTGACCCAGAAAGCCCAAGTGTGCCTCGGTTACCAGCGTACTCAGATGCTTCCTCGGTGGAGACATGCTCTGATATGGCCTGCCTGCTTGCATGCCCAGAAGTGGTCCCTGAAAGTCTTGATCTTGATGGGTGTCCTCGTAATTTTGAATCCGGAATTGTCATTGGTTCCATGGGGGTTCTTGGTAATTCTCCATGTGAGCCTGGTGATTGTTCTACCCTCTTGGGATCTCTGTGGAGCTTCAAAAGGTTCTGAGAGATTCCGGGAGAGATTTTGCTTGGTACCCTGGATAAGATCAACGGTGGCTTTTGTGTTGTAAGGGACACTTCGAACAGGTATTGTGGCAGGTTTGGTATTTTCGGACGCTCCTTGGAAGGTGGTGGGTATTGTCTGGAGGGTGTTGATGGCTTCTTCTCTGGCGTTCACAGTCCTGATGGGTGTTATACTGAGACTGGTAGTACTGATGGGCATGTTTCGGTGGCTTCTGTTTCCGATGAGGTCAGTTTCGGGTGGACTGACTCTGGAATTGGACCTTGTCAGGCTGCCCCGACCTTCATGAGTCTTCTGTTAGAGTGGTTTGGAGATATCAGTTTTGAGGGTCGTCTGGAATTCGACCCTAGGAGGGGGGGTACTGTGAGAATCCGCTCAGCTGCCTGCGCAGGCAGGCAGCCTTTTGACCATTGTTTAGGTTTGCTTGCTGCAGGACTCTGGAAAGGAGACCTTCTGTCAGTTGTGCAGCTTGTGTTGCTGAGGGATTTGCATACATTAGTCATGCAAATCCCTTAACTGCCTTCTTTTGATGACTGGCACTATAAAAGCATTCTGCTCCCAGAATGCTTTGCTGGACATTTCCCTTCCATGGTCTGTTCCTGATGGACACTGCTGGAGTGTCAGCCATTGCTATCTAGTATAGTTAATTCCTGGGGGTTGCTTTAGGCTCCCCTTCTAGTCCAGTCAGGTTGTATTATCTGTCTTGCCTGTTCCATCTGTCTTGTGTTTGGATCGTACAAGCCCTAGCGTTAGCGGCAGTGGATCCTTCTGATTGAGTCTGGAGTGTAGGTTGGAACAGCGGTTGTTTCTGCCTACCTCATCTGTTCTGTCTGCCGTGTGTTTGGATCGCACTCGCCCTAGCGCTAGTGCTGGGGATCCTTCTGTTCTGTCTTCTGGGATCGTGCTAGCCACTTTTTGCTAGCGCTGGTGATCCTTCTGTTCTGTCTTCTGGGATCGCGCTAGCCACTTTTCGCTAGCGCTGGGGATCCTTCTGTTCTGCTACTCTGTCTCCTGGGACCGCGCTAGCTACTTTTCGCTAGCGCTGGGGATCCTTCTGTTCTGTCTTCTGGGATCGTGCTAGCCACTTTTCGCTAGCGCTGGGGATCCTTCTGTCGCTTGTCCCTGTTTTCGTGTGTCTGTCTTGTCTGCTGCGCTTGCTGGAGGCTCGGTGAGGTAACCGTTAAGCAAGCGCTCGCGTCCTCTGTTTCATGTTTGTCTGTTAATGGTTAGTTAGGCGTGCTTGTCTCTATTGTGCTTATCACGTGGAGACCGCGCATAACCGCGTGCACTGTTGCGAATGAGTGCGGTGTTCGCGGTTAGCTAGCGTTTGTTATTTTCCGTATTTCCTTATTGTATTATTTGCTGTGCCTTTGCTACTCTCGTGCTCCGCCTTGCTGTACCTTGTGTCACGTCTGGCGATCGCACCTCTCGCGATCGCGTTCCTGCTTCTTATCTGCTGTGGTGTGTGCACAGTCGCGGGTTGGCGACTAATTTTATGCACACACACACACACAATCTGTCTCTGTGCTCACTCTCAATCGCTTCTCTTGCGATTGCGTTTCTTCCCTTCGTACAATTCCTGTCTGGCGTGTGTGGTAGGGCAGAGGAGCTGTTCCTCTGCACTCCACAGCTCCACCTGCCGACAGGAATTTCCCTCTGCAGGTGCATAGCACCTAGCCTGGGTGTCCTCAATTATACGCTTGTGGAGGAAATCCGCTGCGTCAGCGCACGTCTGGTGCGCTGACCACGGAGACTATTCCGCAATCGTTACAGACAGACAGTATGTATATTACAAGTAAAGGACAGTATGTGAGTATAGTGGCAGTTAACAAGGTGAGGCCAAACGGATCCGGTAAAACAGATTCACTGCTTCACCATATCCATAAGGCTTGGTTCACACTGGCAAACGGATCCGTGAAAACGGATCTGATCATCGGTCGTCCGGATCTGTGTTCACTCCGTTGCCACTCCGATTGCTGCAGCAGCCAGGAGGGTGAGGGAGGGTCTAAACTTACCTGGGCTTCTGTCTTCAATTGCAGCCGGGCGGTAGGGAGGGTTTCTTCCAGGCTTCCATCTTATCCGCCGTGAATTGCGCCCCACGTCGCGTTATGTGACTACCACGCTTCCTCTTTCCAGGCTGAAGAATAAAGCGTAGTCATGTGATGCGATGTAGGACGCAATTGAAGGCGGAAGAAGATGGAAGCCTGATAGAAACCCTCCCTACCACCCATCTGCAATTGAAGACGGAAGCCTGGGTACGTTTTAACCCTCCCTTACCCATCCGGCTGCTCTGTACACTAGGCCAGGTTTGCGTACAACTCACATTTTCCATAGAAAATGGAATTGAACAGCATTACAAACTAGCTCATTATCCTCCGATAAACACTGGTTCCCTCATGCTATCTGCTCCACCCTATGCATTTTGTCTGAAAAAAAATTGTTTAATAGCTGGGTCTTATTTTATACATCCAACTCCTATCTGAGATGTTTGAGCTATACAAATTTATCTCCCCAACGCCCTGTATGAAATGCAAATATGAACAGAATGTAATAATTTGCAAACCATGTACAATTAATGTAAAATTGTACAAAGACAAAGGGGTTGATTCATAAAGCATTACCGTATTCAGCAATGCAGAAAACAGCTGACTTTACAGAGCACTTAGGAAAATGTCAATTCATAAAGGCTGTTACCGCATGAAAAGCTGAAATTACTGAGCAGTGAAGTATATGACTGACTTGTGCGGTAAATACCTCAACACATCTCAGTAAATATCAATTCATAAAGTCTACAACATGCAGTAAAGCCTCAAAACAATACAGTCTGCTTTAAACTGGTGAAAAGAGTGCGGTGTCTGTGTGAGGAGAAGCAGTGAGAGCTGTGACAGACAGGAGCAGGGAGCCAATAGAAACAGACCCTGTTCTCCTGCAAATCTGCATGATGGAATCTAATAGGTCCAGCGGCCTTCTCAGGAGGGACAAGCTTTTTAACCCCCCAGGCAGCAGCAGAGTGAGATCAGAAAAAACAGGCTTCCTCTGAATACCTTAGGCTGTTTGGCTGTTTAATCTCTTGGGTTCCTGTTTGAAGATGTGTAGGAGCTAGTGAGGAAAATCACTTAAGCATGGCATGTGTAAAGTTTCTTGGAAATTAATCTAAGCTGTGGCAATTAAACTGAATGTTAAGAAAGACTAATAGACAAATTCAGAGCAGATTCAGAGCAAGCAGAGGCAGTATAACAAAACATGTACATCTAAAGGGATGTCTGGGATGCATTTTACTATTGTAATGCCCCCACTGCAGGGAACAGCTTGTAATAACACAGAGACACTCCACTCTCTTCTGCTGTTACCGAACAGGTTTTTGTCAATGGGCTTTGGTAATTTACCGAACTTCTACCGCACCTGTGAAAATGTTTATGAATTTGCCCACAAAAGTCTAAAATATTGAATGCAGTATTTTCCCGGCCAGATTTTTGTTTGTACAGCCTTTTGTGAATCGACCCCTATATGCCAAATACTGAAACTGTCAAATATTGCTGTTTCTTAAAAAGTATACACTCATTTTGACATTTCCTGCATAGCTTGTATTTCAACAGTAACATTCTTTTAGCGTGTGTGGAATAGTTTTTATGAGGGTAACTTCACCCCAAGCTATTTTTTGCAAAAGTGCTCTTGAATTTGTGTCTTTTTGGCATCTTCTCTACCGACTGTCTGTCCTGTCTGTCACCGGTGGCGAGCAAAAAGCAAGTTAGCAGACTGGGCTATACTAAAAAGATACTCAAATATGAATTGATCTACTTGTCAGTGCTTCTGCGCTTACTGGAAGTATGTGCTACTTTATGTTCAGTTTCAGCTGTTGAATATTCTGACTCAGGCTTGAAGTATTTTAGTGAATTGCTAAGAACATGATTGCTAAGAGTAATGCTTCCTCAGCATTTGTACATGGCAGAGATGAGGTTGCTTCATATGATCAGTCACCATGGTCTGTCTAGCATTTAGAATCTCCACAGGAGAAAGCAGATTTGTATGATTTTATTTTAACAAAATTTTAAGGTTGTGCCTCAGACATGCAGGACACAGGAAGTAAGGAAGAAGACAGCTGCAATGTGCCTCAGTGGACCTCTAACTGTCTCCAGATGCTCCCACATAATGTTCGCATCTCAAGTGCACAGCAGCATAATGAGACTTGAGTGGTTTAAGGAAAGGCCTTCTTAATTTTCTTATAACAGAGGAAAACCCAATACATGAGCCTCCTAGAAGGCCAAGAGAAGGAAAGGAGAGGATTGCAGGGTGTAATCTAAAACTCTGTGGTGAGAGAGCTGCATCCGCCAAAATAACCTGAAGGAAGGGCAGCCCAGAATACAGACAACTTCGGCGGGGGACAAGTCTCCTCAGACCACAGACTTTATAGCAGAGAGTCTCCTACGTCTACCCAAGAACACATTTTGCTTTGAACTGAGAGCCCAGACATTATCAGCTCCCCTTGTATTTTCCTGTTACTTTGTATTTTCTTGTCTTTCCTTTCACTCATAGAATGGAGATATTTTTCCTCCTTGGTACCTTTTGCTTCTGACAAGCAACATAACATTGGTTATGAATACAGAATTACATATTTTTCCCTTTATATTCCTGTATTCCTTTAAAAAAAATCTTCTCATTTCAGTCTTGGCCAGCAGAAACACTGCTGACAATATTAAAAACAAGACTTTTGAATAGACAATTCCTTTATTTCAGCTGTATACATTTCATGGCTGAGGGTAAACTGTATTTTATGTGACTGAAGATGGCCATACACTTATAGATTTCCACTAAATGTTCCAAAGCGATCAATTCCTTTCTGAAAATAATCAATTCAGAAGGAATGGATTTCTACCATACACTGCACATCAATTTCTAATAGAACTGTGCAGAACTGCACAGTGCAAAGCTATAGGCCATCGCATGGCAATGCTCTTGCCCTGCCCCCAATTGTTTTAAAATTTTCATCCTGTTTGATTGATACTTTCAATGGATTTTCAGTCATTTTGTGGAATCGATTCTCAGCAGATAATTCGAAAGAGAAAATCGATAAGTGTATGGCCACCTTAACTTTATTCCTCTGTGCAAACTACTAAAATTCCAAAGTGTTACTAACAGTAACTGGTAGTTCAAGACATGATCCATATGTAGCTGGTACTGTTTTGGTAAAATGCTTAACTTCAAGATAATGTACAGTTTGTCTTTTTACAATTTTTTTTTCTTGGGTATGTAATTGGCTGTTTGTTGGCTCCGTCCACTTTTTTTTTTAACCTTTTACCCTTTAACCTTTTTTTTAACACACAAACACTCAATGACCAAGTTTGTGAGCTTTTGAGTTCCTCAGCATCAATAATTACAACTTTCCCATAACAATGAAACAAATTGGATTGGCTGTTTGTGGTACCGCCTTCTTTTCTGAATTTGAACCCCAGTCACCCATTGACCGACTGTAGCAGGTTTAAGGCCTCTGCTATTAACAGTGTAAGAATGGCAACAATTTAAATAATCCAGTTGAAAATCAATAGGTGAATTTTGATTGGCTTGTGTAGGCTCCACCCACTTTTCTGAATATTAATCCCTGTCAGGCCCCCTGCACACTGCAAATGATATTTGTGATTCAGATTCTGATTCAGAATTTCCCTGGATGCTATCAAAACAAAAAGAAAAACGCAGAAAAAAAATTGAGAACCCTGCCATTAACAGTGGAAAAATGGCTGCAGTTTACATTTTCCCAGTGAACTTGTTTTTGGCTCCGCCCACTTTTTGTAACCTTGACACTCAATGAACAAGTTTGTGAGCTTTCGTGTTTCTGGCATCAAAAATGTTTGAATGGAAGCAGTTTATCCAGCAAAGAAATCTGATTGGCTGTTTGTGGCTCTGCCCTGTCTTGTAAATTTAAACACCAGTCACTCAACAACCAACTGTACCACAATTGAGGTCTCTGGCATTAACAGATTAAGAATGGCAGCAGTTTAAATATTCTCTTAAAAATCAACAGGTCGATTTTGATTGGCTGTTGTAAGCTCCACCCACTTTCCTGAATATTAATCTCAGTAATCAAGTGTGCCAAGTTTAAAAACCCTGCCATTAACAGTGTAAGAATTGCTGCAGTTTTGACATAGAATTATTATTATTATTATTAGATTTATGTAGCGCCAACATATTACGCAGCGCTCAGGGGCGTAGCAATAAGTATAGCAACCATAGCATTGCTACCGGGCCATGCGGCAGCCCTACGCCACAGGGGCCCGCACATGAAGAGGACTTTTTTATTTTATTTTATGCCGTCCCGACCCACCCCCACCCCCCTCCTGATAATTTTAAAACAGTGGGCCCCCCAGGCGCCCCCTCCTCTGACAAGGTGGCTTGTGAGGAGGGGGACGGACTACATGGAGGGCGGCGCATTGATACTCCCTGGCGGCCGGGACCCGATAGTTAATCTGTAGTTCCGGCTTCCGGGCCCAGCCATCCAGCCAGGGAGGAGTGACGTGCGTGCGGACCACCGCGGCTCGGCTGCAGACGGTGTCTATCCCCTGCCTGCGCCGCGCGAGTGTGACTGTCTGGAGCCTGGAGGGGAGCCGAGCGAGCCGAAGCAGTGGAGAGGAGCTGCCCTGGCTGTGCGTCACTTGACTGCAGTGGAGCAACCTCACCAGACCCGACCGGACCCCACGCAAGCAGCCTGCACCATTGTAAGTGTGTGCCTGGCTGGTGATGCTGCTGTGGATGGAGGTGGGTGGCTGGGGAATGGGGGCCGGGGCCCTGGCTGCTGTGGACGGAGGTGGGTGGGTGGGGGCTGGGGGCCCTGGCTGCTGTGGGCGGAGGTGGGTGGGGAATGGGGGCCCTGGCTGCTGTGGACGGAGGTGGGTGGGGGCTGGGGAATGGGTGCCCTGGCTGCTGTGGACGGAGGTGGGTGGGGAATGGGGGCCCTGGCTGCTGTGGACGGAGGTGGGTGGGGAATGGGGGCCCTGGCTGCTGTGGACGGAGGTGGGTGGGGGCTAAGGAATGGGGGCCCTGGCTGCTGTGGATGGAGGTGGGGGCTGGGGAACGGGGGCCCTGGCTGCTGTGGATGGAGGTGGGTGGGGAACGGGGGCCCTGGCTGCTGTGGATGGAGGTGGGTGAATTTTTTTTTACAGGTTTTTCTGGTGAATGCTGCACGCATAATGATTATTTTCTGGAGAATGCTGCGCACATAACAATTATTTTCTGGTGAATGCTCTCCACATAGCGATTATTTTCTGATGAATGCTCCCCACATAACGATTATTTTCTGGTGAATGCTACCCACATAGAGATTATTTTCTGGTGAATGCTGCGCACATAACGATTATTTTCTGGTGAATGCTCCCCACATAACGATTATTTTCTGGTAAATGCTGCGCACATAGCCATTATTTTCTGGTTAATGCTGCGCACATAGCGCTTAGTTTCTGGAGAATGCTCCCCACATAACGATTATTTTCTGGTGAATGCTGCGCACATAGCGATTATTTTCTTGTGAATGCTGGGGATTTAGCGATTATTTCCTGGTGAATGCTCCCCACATAGCGATTATTTTCTGGTGAATGCTCCCCACATATCGATTATTTTCTGGTGAATGCTCTCCACATAGCGATTATTTTCTGGTGAATGCTCCCCACATAGCGATTATTTTCTGGTGAATGCTGCGCACATAGCGAATATTTTCTGGTGAATGCCCACCACATTGCGATTATTTTCTGGTGACTTGGAGGGGTGTGGGAATGTTGGGGTGGAGGGTTCTGGAGCAATGTTTAAGTGGGAGGTCCGAGAGGTGCATTTGGTTGGAAGGTCGTGGGGGGGGGGGGGGCGTACAAAAAAGAGGGGAGGGGGTAAACTGCTCACATCAGAACAACAGGTGGTAATCAGCAAGTTGCTTTAGAACCCATCAAATAAGCCAACAAAAGTTAGTTAAACGGAAATACCAGGTACATTATATCTCCGATTGGCATATGAGGGGGGGGGGGGGGGAAGACAAGCTCCAGCGTTGTGGCAGCCATGAGGGTAAGGGTAAGGGTAGATATGGGGACAGGGGTGACAGAACAATACAGGTAATAGCGAAAAGATACACAACACAATGCAGACAGTAGTAAAATTCCAGATCATAACCTGGAGTGGTAGTGGTAACAAGTTCCAAATTCTGGGTAAAGTGCACACGGTCAAGTATGATACACAAGGGGAGAGAGCCCTGCCAAAGGCTTACAATCTAGAGGGAGAGGTTGGTGACACAAAAGGAGGGGGTGCAGCGAGAAGTTATTGGCAGAAAGGATTAGGGCAGTGTTGAGTTGATGTAGGCCTCCTTGAAGAAGTGAGTTTTGAATGCTTTTTTGAAGGTGGGAGCGAGCCTGATGGGCAGTGGGAGAGAGTCCCACAGGATAGGGGCAGCTCTAGTGAAGTCCTGCAGTCGTGCATGGGAGTGCGAGATGCGTTGGGTGGTTAAGAGGAGGTTGTTGGAGGAGCGAAGTGGGCGGCCAGGTGTATATCTGCTGACCAGGTCAGAGATGTAGCTTGGGCAGGACTGGTGTATGGATTTGTAGGCCAAACATAGGATCTTGAAGCTAATTCTGAAGTGAATTGGAAGCCAATGAAGGGATTTGCGTAGGGGAGTTGTTGAGACAGAGCGGTGGGAGGAGTAGATGAGTCTGGCTGCTGCGTTCATGATGGATTGTAGGGGGGCTATGCAGTTTTGAGGGAGGCCTGACAGGAGGGAGTTACAGTAGTCTAGGCGGGAGATGATGAGGGCATGGACAAGGAGTTTGGCAGTGTCTAGGGTCAGGAAAGGCCGGATCTTGGAGATGTTGCGTAGGTAGAAATAGCAGGCCCTAGCTACGGTTTGGATGTGGGAGGTGAAGGAGAGGGCCGAGTCCAGGGTGACACCCAGGCAGCGGGCTTGTGTGTGGATGAATGATTGTGCCATTGACAGTGACGTAGAGGTCAGTGGGAGATGAGGCAGCACGGGGTGGGAAGATTAGGAGTTCAGTCTTATCCAGGTTTAATTTTAGGAACCTGGCAGACATCCAGGATGAAATAGCCGAGAGGCCAGAGGATACCTTCTCCATGGTGGTGGTGGAGAGGTCAGTGGTATGGAGGTAAATCTGGGTGTCATCTGCATATAGGTGATAGTTGAAACCCAGAGAGGAGAAGAGTTTTCCGATGGAGGCGGTGTAAATGGAGAACAGCAGGGGACCAAGAACAGAGCCTTGGGGGACCCCAACTGAAAGTGGGATGGAGGTTGAGGAGGAACCATTGAAGGAGGTCTTGAAGGAGCGATTTAAGAGGTAGGAGGAGAACCATGCTAGGGCAAGGTTTTGGATACCCACAGATTGCAGGGACTGGAGTAGCAGGGAGTGATCAACAGTGTTGAATGCTGATGAGAGGTCTAGCAGGAGAAGGATAGTGAATTTTCCTTCGGCCTTGGCAAGCGTGAGGTCATTGACGACCTTGGTGAGGGCAGTCTCGGTGGAGTGGACTGGCCGAAATCCTGAATCCTGATTGTATAGAAAACAAATTGCAGAAATTTAAGTGCCTGTTTTATGTTTCGCCCACTCCCTGAATCTTTCACCTTGGTCACCAAGTGACCAACTGTGCCAAGTTTGGGAACTTTGGATTTATTACTTTGAGAATAGCAGCGTTTTAAATTTTTCCATTGACGTGAATGGGTGAAATCTGACTGGCTGTTTGTGGTTCCGCCCAGGTGTGCAAAACCCATAGAACACATCATCCCAGGTTGTATACCAAGTTTCGTTGAAATCGGTCAAGGCGTTTTCGAGTGATGGTGGCACATACATACATACATACACACACATCCAAATATATATATATATATATATATATATATATATATATATATATATATATATATATATATACATATAACTATATATATATATACACACACACACATACAATGGGATGCAAAAGTTTGGGCAATCTTGCTAATCGTCATGATTTTCCTGTATGAAACGTTAGTTAAATACAGTGGAGGAAATAATTAATTTGACCCCTCACTGATTTTGTAAGTTTGTCCAATGACAAAGAAATGAAAAGTCTCAGAGCAGTATCATTTCAATGGTAGGTTTATTTTAACAGTGGCAGATAGCACATCAAAAGGAAAATCGAAAAAATAACCTTAAATAAAAGATAGCAACTGATTTGCATTTCATTGAGTGAAATAAGTTTTTGAACCCTCTAACAATAAATGACTTAATACTTAGTGGAAAAACCCTTGTTTGCAAGCACAGAGGTCAAACGTTTCTTGTAATTGATGACCAAGTTTGCACACATTTTAGGAGGAATGTTGGTCCACTCCTCTTTGCAGATCATCTCTAAATCTCTAAGGTTTCGAGGCTGTATCTGTGCAACTCTGAACTCTCTTTTACTGACTTTTTTTTATCATACCAACCAACGATTGATACAGGAAAATCATGACGATTATCCCACTGTGTATAGATAGATAGATTTTGTTTACTGCCACCACTCTTTATATATTGGGTTGGTTTAACCAGCAGTTTTTGAAAGTGAGAAGAGTTCATTGCTTTACTGATATAGTAAACAAGTCTCTAACCGAATGAAAATACAGCTACCTACACATGCGCCATTAGTGTCACCTGTTAGGACTGAACTTGATCCTAAAGGTGGCCACACACCATACAATTTTTTAAATATCTGTTCAATTTAAGAATTGCAATCAATTTTGCTGATGGATTGTAACATTCCAAAAATCTGACCAATGTACCACACACCTGTGCTCAATTTTTCCCCAATTTTGATAAAAATGATTGGAAACTCTGACAAAATTGCTAGGGTGTGTATATTAATAAATTGACAATCTAACACACACCATACAATCTTTAGAAAGATTGAAGAAAAATATCTGGCATTCCGGATCAATCAAAATCGAAGAAAACGGGAAATCCGATCGGATTTTTCAGTCGAATGAAAAAAAAGCTTTAAATCTTTTCGGGAGATCCGATCGTTTTTATCGAATTGCCATGAAATCGGATCATTTTATTGTATCGTGTGTGGTCACCTTAAGAATAGCACTGCAGGGACTGAATGTTGCACAGACATGTCGCTCGGTTATAGTTATATTACAACAGGGAAGAAGAACCAGCAATGGAGAGGCTTCCAGCACAATGGAGCGACTTCAAGTTGACTGGATTAGGAAAGAAACAATGCACTCGGGGTTGCCATTTAAAATAAACCTTAAAGGACCACTATTGCGAATCATTTCATTTTCAATTACCTCACAGTAGATATATCAAGTATACAGAAGCCTTACTGTCTTTTTTATTTTTTGTCATGGCCCTTTTATTTACCATATATCACTGTAGCCTGTGTCAGTCAGTCCTTGAAGTAACGCTGAGGGACTTTTGTAACTAAAAAGTAATAGCAGGGGGAGTCTTGTCAGGTATTGGGAAAAAAAAAAGTTGGTTTAGCCCTTCCCTACCTAACTGCCAAAACTGTACAATGCAGGCTCACTTGCTGACCGTCTTCCCCCATCATCAGCGGTGACCCCAGAAGGACCCTCGCACTCAGGCATCCTGCTGTCATTGAGGGAGGCAGCTGTCAGCGCAATGAGCCACTTTCCCTCTCCATCCATTCGCCACGGGTCTGCCAGTAATGAGTCGCTTTGTAATGAGCCGGTGCGATTCTCCTCTCTATTCATGGAGTAATGAATAGAGTAATGAAGCACGAATCTGGGTTCCAAAGGTATGAAATATGAATGGGGGGACAGAGGTGGAACTAGTGTATGGAGAGAGGACTGGGAAAACTATGGAATCTAGAGCCTTTCCTCTTCTTAGGTAAGTATCTAACATGACATTTGCTTTAACCCTCCTGGCGGTATAAAAAATTCCGCCAGGAGGCAGCGCAGCAGTTTTTGTTTGTTTGTTTTTTCTTATATCATGTAGCGAGCCCAGGGCCCAGGCCTTCGGCGATCTCCGATCAGGAAATCCCGTTCAAAGAACGGGATTTCCTGGAATCTCTTCCCCCATCGCCATGGCGACGGGGCGGGATGACGTCACCGACGTCGGGATGTCATTGGGAGTCCCGAACCACCCCTCAGCGCTGCCTGGCACTGATTGGCCAGGCAGCGCACGGGATCTGGGGGGGGCGCGGCGCGACGGATAGCGGCGATCGAGCGCGGGGCTGCGGCGATCGGTGTGCTGACGCAGCTAGCAAAGTGCTAGCTGCGTGCAGCAAAAAAAAATTAAACAAATCGGCCCAGCAGGGCCGGAGAGAACATCCTGAGCGGCTTACCCCGAACTACGTTCGGGGTTACCGCCAAGGAGGTTAAACATGCACAAGAGACACCTGTACACTTGCTAAATCCTATCTTGTTCACCAAATACTACTGTCTGACATACCACTGTTATGCTGATCACACCCACGTTTGTCATTCAAACGCGACATGACAGACCCCATTCCAAGAAAACCCTACATGCTTACCTGAGCTTCAGGAGTGGATGAATGACAAATGGCTTAAATGAAATGCTGAGAAAGAGATTCTTGTCATCGGAGGTCAGTGCCTAGCAGCAAAGCAGCTCCAGACCCCGTCTGCACCGCTGAGAGTAGGGATTGATGGGGACTTACTTCACTTTTTCAGCTTAGTTTTCTCCTATGCGATATTTTCCCAATTTGTAAATAAAAAGCAAGAAAATACTCAAAATAATTTTGACAGTACTTTTTTACCTACTTTTTGATACTTTTTCCATTGCTAAAAAGTTCCATTCCAAGTGCTAAAAAGTTAATTTAAATTGAAGATGAAAAATTGTCTCCTAGGAGAAAACTCTGGAGAAAAAGTGGATTGCATATGGCCCTAGGAATCACATTTCAGTCGAAGACAGTGAATGCAGCGCAGGAGACTTGGGCACACAGGGAGTAACTTAGGCTGTGTTAGAAGACAGAGCTGAAGTTACTTTTAAAACACAATAATTTGGCTTCTAGCAATTGCTGGAAGCCGAATTATTTAATTCCCCACCATCCATGGCAGCCTGGAGAGGGAATAGTATTTAACACGGACGGGACTTGTACAGCAGCAGGATCAGCCATATACCGGCTGTAACCTGCGCCCAAGTCCCCCGGGTCGAATCCTCTCGTACACATTTCAGCTGTTCTAAAACTTTCATTTCTTGCTTTTCAAAGTATTTTCACTGAAAAATGAAAACAATAGAATAACATTATAGATTAAAGTGACATTTTACATACGTTGCCTAGCAGGTTTCACATTTCAGTGATAACGGAATAGTACCTCAGTATAAAAGAAGCAAGTTTGTGCAATCACAGCAATCTGATAACAGGATATAACAATACAACTACTTAAAAATCATTTCTGGAGCATGTCAAAGATATAAACAAAGGGGGGAAACTTGTATAACTACCATATAAAGAAACATTCTGTACTTATTATAGTAATCTGTCATTGTAGACAGTAGTTAGGCATCTAGTTCCCAGCTCTGAGGATGGGGTGAAAGTCTCTCATAGAGTCACACCCAGCCCGACCCAGGAACATGGTGTAATTAGCCCAAGAATCATAGACAATATCCGTGGTCGGGAAAATAGTTATCAGTGATATTCATCTTCCCCAACAGTATGGTTTGAAACCCCGACAATGGGTTATCCCCACAGCCACACAGGTGATAGTTAAATGGGCTTCTAGCATTGTTCAGTATCTAAATAACATTGCAAAAATATAGCACCTCGTTCCTTTAGAGGATCTTCCAACTTTAGTTCACACGGGAGTTTGTACCCGGAATTGGTTTTGGCTCATACAGGTTCTGAAAGGTTGGGGGAATAATCTCCGAAAGTCAAGAGCCGAGGCTGCCATACTATGGCGCCAGCAGTCGCACTTGCCAATCATCTGTCATCCCTAAGGAGACATGGAGGGAGGGGACAGAGGGAGGCGAAGGTTCAGCAGTGATGACCCAGTTCTTCATGAAAGAAACCTGTGGTGATGGCTGACACTGCTAAGGATCTCGATTGCTGGCATCTGGCAGTGCTGGCCAAGGTGTTCCAGTTCACAAGGTGCAGTAGTGTTAATTTCTGTGGTGGGTCCTGACTCCTGGGCAGCATTCAGCAGGGCTGATCAAAATAATCTGGCTGTCACAGAAGCATTCGGCTGTAACGGCCCTTTCTTCTGGTTTAGTGGCTAGCATTTTGGAGGGGTAGAAACAAAGTTGTCTCTGCTGCGGTGGAGCAGTAGCAGGTGATGGATAGATGGAGCCGTCTTCCAGCAAGGCCAAAGGTGTCCCGATCTGTGTGGTGTCCTTCAGTGGAGCCCTGATCTCCTTGAGTATTAGCGATGGACTCCACAAGGCCTGTATCTGCACAGACAACTGACCCAGGCAGTGGCAAGGAGGAAAAACCTCCAGGTCCTGAACCCCCCTCGACCCGCACCAGCGTCCAAGGCTACAATGGACCACACTGCACACCTTCAGGGGGGAAAACAAGGTAAATTGGCTGGGAGAAGGGAGTCATCTCCCTCAACGGCAGTTTAACATTCTAAAATCCAGGATGGACTATTGCAATGCCCTCTATGCAAGCCTTCGAAATGAAGACCTACACTGCCTGTAGCTTGTACAGAATGCTGCCACAAGAATGTTAACAAGTCAACCTCACCATTGCCACATAACACCAATCCTTTGCTCACTCCAATGGCTACCAGTAAAATGGAGAGTCTTCTTCAAAAATGACACGGTAACATTCAAATCTCTACACAACTTAGGCTCTGGATACCTGAAGGATTTGTTGCAACTGCCTCACCTCCCATAACATTGATCAACATGATCTAATACTTGACCACCCTAGAGTCCAAATAAAAACCTTTGGAGCTAGAGCCTTCTATGACAGATGCCCCTACCCTTTTGAAAGCCTTTCTGCACTCAGTCAAGACAGCTCCAACCCTGGAAGCGTTTGAATCAAATCAAAACTGAAAAGCCACCTGTTTATTCTGGCATTTATGATTACATAACTTTTTCCCCTGTAACACATCGCTATGCTTAGCTGAGACAGGCTTATGTGCTTTGGGTTCTATGGGAGATACGTGCTTTACAGATTTTATTCTGTTGTAGGATTCTTGACTGAGGTGTTTAAGAATGGCTGCCTTGGCCCTGTTTAGTACTTTATAGTATGTGAACATAGCTTTAATCCTATGAACCATTAAATCAAACTTGCCACTGTTGATTTGATCAGCACTATGTTTAATGCCTTTTATTGCTATAGTGATCAGGAAGCATCTTCTAATCTAACACATAGCAGTGGCAAACCAAAACCTATCTGGTCCATGTACTTGGCCTTCAGGGGATTGACCTTAATTTCCTGCTGCTATTTATCAGTCAAAAATCAATAAATTTCCATGATTTTCATATCACTCAGCATGATAGCACTGTTTGTGACAATCCTTAGCTAACAGAGATGGAGGAGTCATAGAAATAAGTCCCTTTGTACCATATTTTCATATTTTCAATACACACCTATGAAGCTAAAAGTTATTGTACTTGGTGAAACATTTCATATCCAGTTGACTAATGGTGCCCCATACACAGTACAATAAAAATTTTAGACTGTTCTACAGGATCTTCTCAAAAATTTAGCATATTGTGATAAAGTTCATTATTTTATGTAATGTACTGATAAACATTAGACTTTCATATATTTTAGATTCATTACACACAACTGAAGTAGTTCAAGCCTTTTATTGTTTTTCTTATTGATGATTTTGGCATACAGCTCATGAAAACCCAAATTTCCTATCTCAAAAAATTAGCATATTTCGTCCGACCAATAAAAGAAAAGTGTTTTTAAAACAAGAAAAGTCAACCTTCAAAAATTATGTTCAGTTATGCACTCAATACTTGGTAGGGAATCCTTTTGCAGAAATGACTGCTTCGATGCGGCGTGGCATGAGAAGATCCTGTATTTATTCAACCAAAACCATTAAATCTATTGAAAGTCAAAAACAATCTTTTTTTTTAATCAAAAACGATTATCCCGCTTTTTCAATAAAAACCTGATCGGACATGTTGGAAAAATCATTATATTCAATATTTTTTTACCTCGAAAACAACTATGTGATTTTTTTTCGATCCAATGGAATAATCAAATGAAATCTAATCGAAAGAAAAGAAAGACTGTACCGTGTATGGGCGCCATATTTGGGAGCTTCCTTCTAATCATAACAACATTATTGGGGGAACTAAAGGATTCAAGGATAAAAGCTGAAAGATGTGTAATCACATTAACTAGTAAAGAAATGCCCCACAAGCCATAAGGAACATTCATATATCAGGGTCATACTGCTTCGCTTCCAGCAATGTAGAGTACCTCATACTGAAAGAGTGACAAGAACCATTTTGTTGACATTTTTTTTTTCTTTTTTTATAAAGTAAGAATATAGACACACATCATACCATAGACACACAATAAAGGCATGGGAAATAACTGAATAACTAATATCATTATTGTAGGAACAGAAAAAGTTGGGGGGAGACACAATTAAGAGCCCACTACAGTGTAGTATGTTAAATACCTGTATAGGATAAATGATGTATGATTATAAGAATCTACTCAGAGTGAGCTACTTCCAAGGTAGCCACTGTACGGGCAGATTGGAAATTATCCTCTTCCCACTCAGGCTATGAATTTGCTCTCCGTTATTGTAGAAAAGATGGGCAAAACTCTTCCACCAGGGTGGATAAACAAGATTTTTAGGAACAGAGGCACCAGTAGAGTATAAAATATATTAAAAACTGTGTAAAAAGGGGTGGTGGGCTTACCTCTCCACAGAAGACTCGACAGCTACGAATCCGTATAAGAACAATTGTTTACTTTTTACTCTGCAACGTGTTTCAAGGGCCCTACAGCTCGTTTCCTCAGGCAAATTACAAAAGGAACAACTTTAAATCTGCCAAGACTAACAAAAGGACTTAAAGTAGCTCCTTTTGTTATTTGCCTGAGGAAGTTGGCTGTAGACCTGTGAGACGTGTTGCAGCATTTTTTTTAAAGTAAGAAATAAACAATTGTTCTTTACTACCCTTCCCCCTCCTCCCCTTTTTAAACTGTTTTTAATACATTTAATAGTCTACTGGCGCCTCTGTTCCCCAACAAAAAAGCTATCATTGTTAGCAGCCAGGACTTAACATTAAATATATCTAAATGTTCGGATTTCGATAGGTGATTCTGGATCTATGCAAAGAACTAATAAACCTTTGAACTGAGGTTGACAGTTTCATCAATACAAGGCAAACATGATTCAATATTCAACTTCACTTTTTTAATCATTGTTTGACACGTTTATGACCACTTTCATTGCTTTCTCTAGCTCTGCTTTATTTCTGAAAGTGCCCTTCCCTATGACAAAGGGAAGTACTCGTGAAAGATAATACTTCAAGAAAGTATTGTTAATGTTTATACAGTGACCATGTTAACCACTTATAGGAGTCATCAGGGGAAAAATAGTAAAAGAAGTGGTACTTACCGGGGGCTTCCTCCAGCTCCAAGCTTCCAGGACATCCCTCGCTGCGGCTCTGCCCGCAGCCGGTCCCCATCGATGACGTCAGAGCGACCTCCAGGTCGCTCTGTACTGCCCCTGCGCGAGCAGCGCTGTCAATCACCGCCACGTGGGGCCGGAGCGGAATGCGCAAGCGCAGAACTACTGCGCTTGCGTAGTCCGCTCCGACCCACGTGGCGGTGATTGACAGCGCCGGTCGCGCAGGCACAGTACAGAGCGACCTGGAGGTCGCTCTGACGTCATCACCGGGGACCGGGACGGACCTGCGGCGAATGGCTGCGGGCAGAGCTGCGTCGAGGGACGTCCTGGGAGCTTGGAGCTGGAGGAAGCCCCGGTAAGTACCACTTCTTTTACTGTTTTCACTCCCCCCCAAAATCCATGTCTTGCTTACCTGCTTTTCATTGGTGGTCAGTGGCAGTGAATCACTGCCTGCCCCCGACCCACTTTACTATAGTATGAAACCCTATAGGCCACATCCATACTCAGTACTGACAGGTGGAAAAGCCATTATGAGTCGATCATAGTGAAAGAATCTGTCTGTAACAATTGATGCATGTATGGCCAGCTTTACATTATGGTTTCTAATAACAAGATTGGAGAGAGGAGAGAGAAGGCAAAGCAGGTGATTTTGGTGCACGGCGCTCAGCACCGGTTACCCAAACTAGGAGCCCCATAGCAGCAATAATATGATGCGCGGGGCGCATAAGGGAAATTCGGGGCTCCGGTGATAGCCGTACCCCAAATTAGACCTCCCTCAGAGTTGCAACGACTCGGAGGGGGAATAGTATTTAACACCACTAGGGAGTTTAGTGGCAGCAGGAAGAGCCATCATTCGGGTCTTCCCGGCACCCAACTTACCCGCAGCATACAAATACTAAGGGCTCAGACACACTATAAGCGCTTTTATGAACACCTTTTAGCCATCAGAACTTTCTGAGAGCTTTTTAAAAAGGGCTTCCATTGACTTACATTAAAATCATGGTAAAATCATGATCGCGGTAAAATCGCTCAGGAAAGCGCTTATAGCGTGTCTGAGACCTTATGCAGAGAAGGGAAGAAACGGTGAGGAGAGAAAAGCTGAAAAAGAAGGAAGAAGTTAGTTAAGTGACAAGACAATATGTTCTGTACAGCACTGTGGAAGAAGGCGGCGCTATATAAATACTAAATAATAATAATATCAATAATTTGCCTCAACCAGGATTGCACTTTTATTTAGCTTTCCTGTATAAGAAGAAGACACAGCCAGCCAGCACTAGGGGAAGAGGGAAACAAAGGTGAATGAGGGAGGGCTGGTGCCAACCAAGAGTGCTTCTGAGCGATTTTCAAATCGACAGTGATTTGAAAAGCGCTTGGCTAATGTTAGCCTATGACAGTGTTCTCACAGCAGCATTGTAATTTTTAAAAAATCGCAAACACACTGCATGTAGCATTTTTTGGAGCGATTCATTCAAAAATCGCTCTGAAGATCGCTTCACAAAATCGCACTTGCAAATTGCTAGCGATTGCTATTGTGATTTTGGCGTGCACTAGCTCAGAGTGAGGAGGAGTGGAGAGAGACTGAGAATAGCCTGAGATAGAGCAGAGCTGTATTGCAGTCTCACATCACACAGAGGCTACTTGCCTATAATATGACTCCTGTCCCTGCCAGTCTCTTACGCAAGTCAGAAAACAGCCCTCCTGGAGTCTAGGGACTGTCAAAAACTTTTCAACTTGTTTAAAGCCTTGTCCACACATGCAGTCATTAGAACAATGGGGAGAAACAAGACAGATGTTTGCCCACGGACCCTCCAGGCAAGCTCTGCATCATGCAGTGTATATTTACCAGCTTGCCTGCCCTCTAATTGCATTTTTATCAGCTAGCCAAGTGTTTCACATTGCCTTATAACAACAAACCTGAATACACCAGACACTGGACCAGCCCTAAATCACTGAATGAAAGGCAGCCTGGGGGGAGATTGCCCCCCTTCCCCCCTGGCCAGTCCGCAGCTGCTAATGACCGCATCACGCCGATTGGGGTGACCACGGCGGCAGCCCCAGGAACGCCTAACGCCAATTGGCGTCAAGTGGTCCTCAAGTGGTTAAGCAGCTTCAAATGAGATACCTCATTTGAAGCTGCATGTATCAGCTCTCCCTGCCACCACCCCTAGCCCGCTGTTGCATATCCTGCTGAACCTGCCATTCTGGGGAAGGTACGCTTCCTCAGCCGCAGGAAAATTTTGGCCCTGCAGCCAAAGAGTTTTACTTTATTTGGCTGCTAAGGGGTTAAATGAAATGAAAAATCAGTTTACCTTACCTGGGACTTCTTGCAGAGCCCTGGAGTCATCCTTTAGATTGTAAGCTCGCAAGGGCAGGTCCTCCTTCTAATGTTTACTGTTTTTGTTGCAATATTTGTGCTGCTTGAGACTCTGCTGTACATTTTTAGGTTGTACCTATGATATCAATACCAGTTGCCTGGCAGCCCAGCTGGTCTATTTCTCTGCAGTAGTATCTGAATAACACCAGAAACAAGCATGCAGCTAGTCTTGTCAGATCTAAAGTCTGAAACACCTGATCTGCTGCATGCTTGTTCAGGGGCTATGGCTAATAGTATTAGAGACAGAGGATCCGCAGGGCTGCCAGGCAACTGGTATTGCTTAAAAGGAAATAAACATGGCAGCCTCCATATACCTCTCTCTTCAGTTCCCCTTTAAAGCGCTGCGGAATATATTGGCGCTATATAAATAAATAAATAATAATAATCCTGTGTTGGCCGCAGGAGCTCCCGGCCACCGGAGCATGATAGGTAGGTGCGTGGCTCGCCATTGCTTACAGGTGGGACTAGTACGGACGTCTTGGGCACAGGATGACTCCAAAGGGCTGCAAGAAGCCCCAGGTAAGTTAAACTGTTTTATTTTTCTTTTTGATTTCACTTTAGATTTTCTTTAAAAAAAAAAATTGTACCAAATTTAATGTACAAATAAACCAAATCTAGTATAGAAATAAAGCAAAAGTGTTTTAAAGTCTCTTATTTTAAAGGGAATCTGAAGTAAGAAGCATATAGTGACTGCCATATTTATTTTCTTTTAAACAGTACCAGCTGTCTTCCTGGCACGAGTGAGCTTGTTTTACTAGGCATGTATGGACCTTACTCACGCATGCTCAGTCCAGATGTGCTCATCCATGGCCGGGAGCGTGGCCAGAAGATGAATAGGGGTATAATAATAATAATAATTTGTTTATCGCTTTCCTCCTGTCAGACACAAAGGGCTTGAGAGCTGCAACCACTACACCACTGTTAGGGAGTCTTGTGAAAGGTCTCCTTACTGAATAGTTACTGGCTTACTGAATAGAAAGAGTTGAGATTCGAACTCTGGTCTACTATCTTAGAGGTGGTGTTCAGTACCAGTACACTATCCAAACACTCCACAAGGATCTGAGGAGACTCTGAACCATCCAGAGGCTTACCACTACTGAAGTATCTAACTTCCTCTCCCTCTGCACACGCCACTTCAGGTTAAGAGACACTGAAGCGAGAATAAATCTCGCTTCAGTGCTTATATTCAGCAGGGGCATGTGTGCCCCTGCTAAAACGCCGATATCCCGCGGCTAAACGGGGGGTCCCTTACCCCCCAAATCCCCCTCTACAAAATCTACGACCAACTTGGTCGTAGATTTTGCTGCTGTTGAGGCAGGGCTAACGGCTGCAGCCCTGCCTCTCAGTGCCGTCTATCAGCGGCGCATCGCCGCCTCTCCCCCGCCCCTCTCAGCGAAGGAAGACTGAGAGGGGCTGGGGAGAGGCAGAGATGCGCGCTGACAGAAGCTGCGGCCATTAGCCCTGCCTCAATGCGGAAGAGCTCCCCCGCTGCACGGAGGGGATTTGGGAGGTAAGAGACCCCTGTTTAGCCGCGGGATAGCGGTGTTTTAGCAGGAGCACACATGCCCCTGCTGAATATAAGCTCTGAAGCGAGATTTATTCTCGCTTCAGTGCCTCTTTAAGTGAGCAAATTCCTCTGAATAAGGATGTGAAAAGGTGGGTTATTTTAAATGAATAAACATTGTGACTAATGGCTGATGTGTTATTTGGAACATAAGAAAAGAGCATGTTTTCTTTCCAGTGCCAGTTTTACTTCCTTTTTAGGCCAAACTTATTATAGAACTTTTTTCTTTTTAAAGCAAAACAACAAATACACTTAAATACATTTTCATTTTACATATTCATTGTGAAATCTATGACTAGGAAGGCGTTAACTCATCTCAAAGCCTGAGAAGGGGATGAAGAGAGCTCTGGACTGCGTTTGATTCTATTTTGGCATGAATGTATTTTTGTCTTGTCGTTTCCTTGTGTGTAGTACTTCTCTTTAGCTGAGTAATACAAATTATAGGTCTTGAAAGCATAAAAAAGTCAGAGTGCGCACCTGTATTTCTTAGTGTATTCCGGCCTTTTCCCTACTTTTAACATTCCTCTCAGACTGGATGAACTCATCATGGAACGTAACAGGATTCAGCTGCATTCACCGTGGGAGTATGACATCAGAGGCTAAGCATCCCCTTCACTCCTACCACAACAATGTTGTTCTGCACTAGGAAACATGGAAGAAAGAAGCAGACAAACGGATGTGAATGATGAAGGATTCATATCCTGGAGCTGGGAGGTGGACCAGTGAAGTGTGAGATGTGATAACTATATTAAACTCCAGGCTTGAATGATCCGTCTAGTGTGGATTTTTGCATTTCCTAAAAAGACAACGGGCTAAACTGGAAACCAAAGACAAAAAATATCTATGGAATTTTGTTAAGGAAGTTTACTTTGCTTTCTTATGTGGTGACTCACCAGGATATATATATTAGGTTGTTTTGCACATAACTTGTGTGTTTAAGCCAACTTTATAAACTGTATTTGTCTTATTGACGCGTGAGGAAAAAAAAGTTTCAAAAGTGATATTGCTTTGCAACATAATGCAATAAATGATTTCTATTTCTTAATTAGCAAAGTACAAAAAAACAAAGCTTAGATCAAATTAATATTTTGTGTGACAACCCTTTAATCTTTTTTTTTTTATATTGAAAGTTTTATTAGAATAGGTTCAGTCAATATACATATAACAAACATTATATACGTATAATTATCACATAACCGTACAGGCTTTTCCGAGAAGATACCCATTATGTATAATGTGATTAAAAACCAACAATTTTCTCAATGACTCTTATTGTGCCTGCATGTATAATTATAAAACCAAACTTTTCTCAATAGAACCTCAATAAGCATAATATCCCCCCAATGAAAGGAGAGGGTGACAGTTAAGGCACTCCCCTCCTAACCCCGTAGATAAAAAGAAATAGAAAGAGAAAAAGTAAGAAAAGAGACTAAAAGAGAACTAAGAAAGGGAAAGTCAGCCATAGGGCAAAGAACCAATTATTACATGATAACGTATGACTTGTATTTAGAAAGATATATTACCCCAAACCCTGGAGAAAGTGGACATCTTATCCTGGAGTTTAGCCGTCAGATATTCCAAATTATAAACATATTTTAATCGGACCTGGAGTTCTGCTATTGTAGGAGATTGAACATCCTTCCAATGCCTAGAGATCAAACAGCGAGCTGCTGATAGAAAATGATTTGTTAACCTGGATGAAGAGCTTTTGAGTTCCATGGATCAAGAGGAACCTCTATGTCAGCATGTCTTTTTATGAATGATATAACCTCCGACCAAAAAGATTGGATTTTAGGGCAGTCCCACATAATATGGTGTAAAGAACCAGTATCTCCACAGTTCCTCCAGCATGCCGAAGAGATTGAGGGGAGCCATTTGTTGAGACGTACCGGGGTTTTATACCACAACATCATAATTTTGTAGATGTTCTCCTTGGTTTGGACACAGATGGATGATTTAGCTGCATTCTGCCATATCTTCGACCAGATGTCTGGTGTGGTTGTGGTGTGGAAAGCTTGATCCCAATATTGCATGTATTTATGTTGAATCTCAGGGTAGAATCTCTTAGGGTCGTTAAGCCACGTATACAGCATAGAAATTAAGCCTTTTTGCTTGGGGCCTCCCTCCCAGATGGACTCTAAATCTGTTTTTTTTGGGAATTCCAGAGTAGAGGATATTGTACTTATAAAGTGGCGGATTTGAAGATACTGTAGGAAATAAGCATCTGATAAGTTCAGTCTCTCTTTTAGTATGTTAAATGAGTATAACTTTCCAGTGAAAGGATCCAGTAGATCTCGAATACATTGAATGTGTTTAAGCTTCCATATCGAGTTCTCTGCTGTATTTAAACCAGGGGGAAAGTTAGGGTTACCAAATACAGGAATATAGCTAGAATTTTTAGAAAACAATGACACTCGTTTCCCTAGAGAAGACCATAGGCGAACATTAGATGATATTGAAGAATATATTTGATACGCTGGAAATCTATTACCCAACATACCCCACAGTAGTGCACTGGGATGATGTGGTTTAAGAACATGAAATTCCATTTGAGCCCACCTAGCATGTGGGCCACGTTCCCACCATGCAACCATTTGCCTGACCTGTCCAGCAATATAGTAGTTGTATAAATTTGGGACCGACAGTCCCCCAGCATGTTTTTGGAGAGTAAGGATAGATCTTGCAATGCGGGGGGGGGGGGGGGGGTCTGCTGTGCCAAATGAATCTGAAGAGTGATTTTTGCAGAGGGAGCAAAAAAGATTTAGAGATCCAAAAAGGTATTGCTGAAAAGACATATAATAATTTGGGGAGGGAGTTCATTTTAAAAGCAGCCATGCGGCCAAACCAAGAGATATGATAGTCTTCCCATTTACGTAGATCGGTGATTACCTTATTGATTATGGGAGTGACATTACATCTGATGAGATTAGAAGTGTGTGTGGTGATTTGAATACCTAAATACTTTAGACTGGCGTTTTGCCATTTATATGAGAAATTGGACTTTAAAGTGTTCATTATTTGTGCAGGGAGATGAAAAGGTAGTATTTCGGATTTACTAGCATTTATTTTATAGTTGGACAGTGCTCCATATCTGGAGAGCTCTGCATGCAACACTGGGAGGGAAATGATAGGGTTTGTTAAGGACAGTAGGACATCATCTGCATATAGCGATATTTTAAAGGTAGATTTACCTATTGTAATACCGGTGATATCAGGGTTGTCCCTTATCCTCGCGGCCAACGGCTCTATAGATAAAGCAAAAAGCAGAGGGGACAAGGGACAACCCTGTCTAGTCCCGTTAGAAATTATAAAGTAATCGTTGGGGTCAGTGTAAGGTATCTTGAGAGCTACGCTTGGCTTTGAATACAGTTTATGAATGGCATTTAGAAAAATGCCCTCTATTCCCATTTTATCCAAAGTTTGGAACAGAAAGTCCCAATTAAGCCGATCGAAAGCTTTTTCTGCGTCCAGTCCCCAAAAAACTGACGATAATTTATGGAAGTTAATATGGTCTACCAAATTTATTGCTCTACGGATGTTATCCCCTACATATCTACCCGTTATGAATCCCACTTGATCAGCATTAACTAAAAATGGCATCATAGGAGAGAGTCTGTTTGCTAAAATTTTTGTGAAGATTTTCAGGTCGGCATTTAAGAGTGAAATTGGTCTGTAATTGGACATTTCCAGTGGGTCCCTGCTTGGTTTAGGAATGAGGACCATGTGCGATTGTGTCATGGTTGGAGGTATAGATTCTGCTCCCATGAAGCCATTAAAAAGGGTGGTTAATTTAGGAGTGAGGATAGACTTGAACTTTTTATAATAGGCCACTGAAAAGCCATCTGGCCCTGGAGCCTTGTGCGGTTTTAAATTTTTAAGGACCTCAAAAACCTCCTCGCTCTCTATGTCCCTATTAAGGGTTTCTAGTTGAGCTGGTGTGATACTGGATAGCCTGCAGGAGCCTAAATACTTAGATATATCATTTAATATAGGTTTCTGCTGTCGGGTTGAGTCCATTATGTTGTAAATAGATTTAAAGTAATCTTTAAATAAAGTGGATATTATTCGCAGGTCATAGTGGGTGGGGCCTCTTTTATCTTTTAATGCGAAAACTGCGTTTCTGGATTTTATATCTCTCAGTTTTTTAGCGAGTATAGTATGTGCCCTATTGCCTTTTTCATAAAATAGCTGTTTAGTGAACAGAAGTGCTTTTTCTACTCTAGCAAATTGCAGATCAGATAGTTCTTTACGTTTAGATTCTAATTGGGTATAGATTGTTCTATTTGGGTGCTTTTTATGGCTTTCTTCTAATTCTAGAATGTTATCAAGTAAACTAGTGATTTTACTTTGGTGTTCCTTCTTTTTGGCACTAGCGATACCTATCAGTTTCCCTCTGATACAGGATTTATGGGCCTCCCATACTGTAGAAAATTGAGGAACGGATCCCTCATTGATTTCAAAATAAAATTTAAGGCTTTCCTCAATACCAAGTACTGTTTCTTCATCAGTTAAGATGCTGTCATTCATTCTCCAAACTGAAGGTGTATGGGGACTACGTGCTAGGTTAAGAAGCAACTCTACTGGGGCGTGGTCAGACCACGTTATTGGGCCTATTGTAGATGCGGTTAATGATGAAAGCAAGTGTGGGGATATGAAAAAATAGTCAAGTCTCAAGTATGTGGATGAGGTGTGTGAGAAGAAGGTGAAATCTAATTCAGTTGCATGCAGAACTCTCCAGGCATCCAGATATCCAAATTGTTTGAGTAGTAGTCTAAATTGGCGTGAGGTCTTACAGATAGTAGGAAATGAGAGTGGCTGGAGTTCAGATTTCCTGTCTCTTGTAGGTGAAATTATTAAATTAAAATCCCCTCCCAGAATTATATTAGGACATCCCAATTTCTCAATTTTTACGAGTGTTTTTTCAATAAATTGCAGTTGGTGGTCATTAGGGGCGTAGATGGAGGCTAAAACCAAATGGATTCCATGTAATGTACCTTGAACAATAAGATAACGTCCCCTGGGATCACTGTGCACTTTAGAGACTATGAACGGGCATTTGTGATGTATTAAAAGGGCTACACCTGCTTTCTTAACATTAGCACTAGCTAGATATGAAACAGGGTATTTTTTGCTTTTTAAATATCCAGGCTTCTGTGATGAAAACCTAGTTTCCTGTAAAAATACAAAATCTGCATTAGATCTCTCTAGGTCTTTTAGAGCTAGGTACCGTTTGCGTACCGAATTTAATCCTTTAGTGTTTAATGTTAACAATTTCACCATTTTAATTTATGTGAAGGTATTTCATCTTGAATGCCTGGATCCCAGGGGAGGTCTAATCGGACATAAGCATAATCTATTTGGTAAGCCCCATAGCTGACAGAAAGAATAGGACAGAAAGAAAAAGTAAAGGACAGAAAAGAAAAAGAGAAGTAGATACCCTGGGGGTAGGAGACCCCCTTAAATGACAAGCATAGAATGTTACATTTGCATATTGCCATAGAGCCTGTGGAAAAAAATATAGTTAGCAATAACAAGCAGAATGCAAATGACCTTTTAGTAGTAACCTTAATAATTAAGTATGCAAGGGTGCTTGTATCCCCTGCTTGGACGCGACCCGCTTCGCGCCATATGGGAGGTAGCATGAGGACAACGTTAGAGTCCGGCCGGTCAGGCTTATCCTGGCTAGGCCTTAGCTAAAATTCTGAAGTAGGGAGTTCTCCGCATGGTTATCAATGAATGGGAACAAAGTAAGCCTCGGAGATGTTACTGTCAATCAGGTGGACAAGTGATCATGAGAATCCTCAGTAGGAAGAGTCGGGGACACATTTCCTTTTGGTTTGTTTTGGACAGATTTTGTGACCTTCGGCATGCTGAGACCAAGTCCCTTTAGGAGATCTGATGCGTCATCCGGGTTTGATATAGCGTGGTATTTGCCCTCCTTTATAGCTATTAGTTTGAATGGGTACCCCCAGCGATATTGAATCCCCTTATCTCTTAATAAGGTGGTAACCGGTTTCAGTTTGCGGCGTTTTGCCAGCGTGATTGGGGAAATGTCACTAAAGATCTGTATATCATGATCTTTGAAAGTATAGTATGACATGTTTCTTATTGCTGTGGATATGGCGTCTTTTGCCTCAAAATAGTGAAAACGAGCCACAATGTCCCGCAATAAAGGAGCTCCCTCAGGCCTAGGGCCTATCGCTCTATGCGCTCGATCAAAGCGCCACATAGACTGGGCCACATCCGGGCAAATGGTGCTGCATAGCTCGGTTAAGTAAAACTACAACCCTTTAATCTTAAAAGAAACATCAAGCAAAATTTACTTCCCAATGATATACTTACTGGGTGCTTACTCCAGCCCCTTGCAGCTGACATGTCCCACGCCACATCACCGCTCGCAGCCGCCGGCCCAGGGTCATCCTTACTGCGCCTGCGTGAAGTGCTGCTGTCAATCAAGTCCGCAACAACGTGGACTTGATTGACAGCGGTGCTCAGGGCCGGGGCATAGGCTGGAGAGGCTCCAGCCTCAGGGCGCAGTGTAGGAGGGGGCGCACAATTAATTCTGCGGCGAGGTAGTCTGCTTAGACCCGGAGCATGTGTGCTAGCCACACTTAGATGCACCTACGTGCATCAATGGGCTGCAATGTCCCGGGTTAAGCGGAGAAAAAAGGAGGAAAAGAGAGGAGCTCTGTGCCATGGCTGCCGTTCAGCGCCATCTTGGCGGATGAACGGCAGCACCATCTTGGTATTACTGTCATTCTATCGTTTTTCCTGCCTTTCCTTCTATGTACCGCTCCTTGTGCCAAACCCAATTCCGGGCTTGACCCAGTCATGCTTGGCGAAATAAAATGATTCTGATTCTGATTCAGCTGTCATTCCCAATTGTGTTTGAAGCAGAAAGAAATAAGAAAAGGGGATACATGACAGCGATTTCAAGCCAGATAACTAGAGATTAGGGTGTTGGGGAGGTTGGGGGCCCTGGGGTACCTCTTAGTCTAATAGCAATCAGTGTGTGATGGCTGGGGTGGGAGGGATGGGGGGGCGCACTTTGGTGTCTCAGCCTTGGGTGCTGAAGGACCTTGTCCCGCCTCTGGCTGTGCTCGCGCAGGTGCAGTAGAGAAGGTTGGCCTCTGCACACAGCGTGGACCCCGGGCCAGCGGCTGCGAGCTGGGGTGTGGCGTGGAACATGTTGGCTTCAAGGAGCTGGAGGAAGCCCCCGGTAAGTATGTAATAGGGAAGTAAATTTTGCCTGATGCTTCCTTAATCCAGCAGCATTTCACCCTGGTGCAACTACAATTTTTTAACGGACAACTATCAATAACCAAGTGTTATAAAAGTATAATGTACAACTAATGTCCAAGTATTATTTAATAGTTGTGTATCTATGTTCCTACTGTTCATGGTAAAAGCTTTGTGTAACTTTTGCCCATATGCAATTAACTTTTTCTCCTGAGTTTTCTCCTAGTTGGTATTTTCACAACTTGTCAATAAAATACTTTTTAACCACTTCAGGATTCTGCGTACGCTTAACTACGCCCCTGAATCCTGAAGTGGTTTCCATGGAAACGGCCGCTCGTAAGAGCGGCCGTTCCATGTCAGTTCACGGAGGGTGTCTCCGTGAACACCCTGCGAGCCGCCGATTGCGGCTCGCAGGGTAAATGTAAACACGCAGGGAAGATCTTCCCCGGTGTTTACATATATACGGCGCTGCTGCGCAGCAGCGCCGTAGAGGAGATCGGCGATCCCCGGCCACTGATTGGCCGGGGATCGCCGGCATCTGATAGGCTAAAGCCTATCCTATCCGGCGCATGACGGCTTTCCGTCCTGCGCCACACACAGGGGACGGGAGAGGGAGGGAAGGAGGCAGAGGGAGGACTAGTGCTGCGGAGGGGGGCTTTGAGGAGCCCCCCCCCCCCCCCCCCCGCTAGGCACAGCAGCGCGGCGGCGATCAGACCCCCCCAGCAGGACATCCCCCTAGTGGGGAAAAAAGGGGGGAGGTCTGATCGCCCTGCCTGATTTCTGATCTGTGCTGCGGGCTGAAGAGCCCCCGCAGCACAGATCAGCCAAACCACCCGGAATTCGGAAGTGGTTAAGCCACAAGCAAGCAAGAAAATAGTCAGAATAATTTTAATGGTACTTTTTCACTGACTTTTTGATACTTTTTCAATTACAAAGTGCTGAAAAATTATTTTACATACAAGATAAAAAAAATATCCCCTAGGAGAAAACTCAGGAAAAAAAGTGAATTGCATATGGGCCTTTGTGTCAGTTTTATATGCATTGTAACTATTAGAGGTGAGTCTTTACTGTGAATTGCCAGTACCGCTGCCTAGTGAGTCTTGGTGGCACCACTGCCTTATATGCCCCATCAGTTCCTGTACCTTGAGCAAGGCCTGGGTGTTACTGCCTGCTGGGTAGATTAAACTAGTCTCTTGAGGCTGAGCAGGGATGAGCCACATAGGGTTAACACTGCGGTAAAGATTGGGGCATAGGAACTAATAATAAGACAGCAGATCCACTAGGCCTTACTACCACAATGGACATATGCTAAATAATCCATGCTAAAGTATAGGCCCACTGCACTGTTCACTGAGCTACAACACTGCACAGTAGACACAGTGTGAACAAGTCTTTAATACAGTATATTACCTTTTTCAGATTCTCCGTTGACTGCATCAATTTTTTATTTAGGGCTAGAGCAGGAATAAATGTGAGTAGGGATGAGAATGTCTTTTCTTTATTGCTTGTTTGTTATTGTTTGCACTATGCCACTTCTGGTGCTGTTAGCAAATACTGAGGGCATTTCTAGGGAATGACACAGACAGCTATAATAACACTTTGGTTAGTGTGGAGAAGATTTAGAGCATCTTTTGTATCATAGAGTAATCTGTGTCCTCACTGGAGAAAATCCCCCACTTCCTGATTTGTCTCCACAGGAAGACATGCAGGGGACTCTGTACAGTTTGGACAAAGAGAGAAATAAAATTGTGAGAGATTCATTTTATGTACTCACTGTAGTTAAAATATATTGCCAGTGTAAACACATCAGTTTTTTTTGTTTGGCTGAAACAGTAAAACAATTTCCTCTAAATGATGCCTTTACTTTCCCTTGGCTGTGGGCTTTGACCCAAATATGAGCATATATTATACAGCAGGCAGTGTCTGGATAAGCCCTGGTGACTGTCTCTCACACAATGAAATATGTGTAGTCATCCCACAGCTTATGTTCAGCTGCAATCTGTCATGTGAATAATTTATGGGGAGCTGCCATACTTTGCCATATCTGTTATCATGTGTTCAGTAGTCTGGGGAGAATTAAAAACAGCCATTTCCTACTTTTACTCCCTACAGCCTTAAGACATTAGTCAAGGGGATCTAAACACATTCCACATAATTCCTGTCCTCTCCAAAGGAATGACACACTCCTGTCAAATTGTTTTATGATGGAAGCATCCTGTTCCGATTATTTTTCTGCTCTCTTCAGAATTGTACCGGAGAAGGAAATGTATCCCATGCTGTCAATTCTGTTAATAGACTCCATTCTTCCTGCACCTCTGGGCAAAGGACACTTCCTCAGTCACTCTGAATTGGTTACAAGTGCTAGCACTCAGGGTGGCCTATTTGCCCGCCTGCCCTCTACTACAGCACAGTGGTAAACTTCAAATCAAACTGTGTCATTTTGTGTGGTGGGGCTTGTTAAAACCTCAAGGTCAAACAAGCAAATTCCCAACTGCTGTCCTCCTCTTTCCGGAAGGTGCCCTTCTCACCCATGTGTGTAGTTCAAAAGCACAGATGTATGTTTACTTATCTATTCTATTCTAATATATTCAGATACTTATACCACATATTCTAGGTTCTCAACAAGTGGTATGCATTATTATTATTATTATTTATTTAAGTACCATGTCAAGCATGTCACTAATTGTCCCTCATTGGGCGTACATTTAAAGCAAATCCTGGAGGTTTAAGAGGAAAACACAGTTGCTATAGTTACGCCATTTAGTTTGAGACTGTTCAATAAATGTGAAATCTTAATAAACAATTTGACCTGCCACTTAGACTATATTTTATACTCACTTAGACTATATTTTATACTTTGACCCCTTAAGTGATTGAGTTGGACACCCCTACATTAACCCAATTATCTTACTTCATGCCACATCGGGAAGAGACGGCGTACACGGTGGGATGAACCTGCATGGTAAGCCAGCCTCTTCCTTTTTTCAATTTTGACATGGCCTGCATGGGGCTGGAGGAAGCCCCAGGTAAGTATAAATGATGCTATTTTAAACCTCTTACTGTAAGTTTATTTTAAGGAAGGTATAGGCTGCTAGAAACGCAACTGGTTGATTTGTAAGTCAGTTTTCCTGTAAGTCATTAAATGAAAAGCTAAGTTACTTGGCTATAGAATAGGAACAGCATTTTTGATTTGCAAGTTGGCTCTCAGCCAGGGGCAAAAGTAACCTTGGGGCCCCCGTGACAACAGGTTGCTGCATTGAAGCAGCCAGGAAGGTTGACCCAGCACCCATAGCAGGCAATGTTTATCAGCGGCCCAGTGCCATGTCCCATGCGTAATTGCCTTAGAGGTGGAGATTCAAAAGTGCGGCCCCCCCTTGACTTCCCAAGTATAGGTAATAAACATGCCCCAGTATTATAAAATAGCCAGATGTTCCCCTAATGATCTACCCCTCCCCCCTAGTATAGTAGCCCCCTTCCTACAGTGTTATGGAGGCAGTAGGGACAGGCACATACTCACCTTTTCTGAGTTTCAGGCTATGGAAGTCCTGTCTGTTTCCCCTGTTGTGTTGCTGCCCTGCACTTCCTGCTTCTTGCATCCGTCACTAGAGCCCACATGTGGCCATATCATTTAGTGGAGTGATGGGGACACTTGGGGACCCCTATGGATGCTGGGGCCCTGGGGCAATTGCCCTCTTTGTCCATATGGTAATGCCAGACCTAATCTGTTATTCAACAACCGGGGTAGATGCTGGATAAATGTAGTTTCTGATTGCTTAAGTGTCACTAATAAAATAGGCCTAACTAATAATTTAATATCCCTCATACCATACCCAAACCATAAACTCTGTATTCATTTTCAAGTACAGTATTGTATAGTAATGTATAGCGGCTATACCCAGCCCTTGATATTTTATTTCTATTAACAGCTGCCAGGGCCAGTTCTAGGCTTGTTGCTGCCTGAGGCAAACTTGTGAGGATGGTCTCCCCCCCCCTCCCCCTATTTGGAATGATCGCACAACACTCGAAATTTTGATTGGGCCTGCAGACCGGGAAACCACTGGGAAAATTTCAACTGCTCACCGGGAAACTGCGCGGGGGGCGCAATACGCCCATCGGCGGTGGCGGCGGCGGCGGGCGTGGTTATGCGGTGATCGCGTCATTCGTGACGCGATCAGCCGTCGGCGACTGGCTCCGCCCCCCTCGCGCTGTAACCCGCCGGCTGTTCGGAAGCGCCGGCGGGTTACTAGCACCTGGATCGCCGCACACAATATGTATAATAGGCTTTCTAATGTATACAGGCTGCCTCCTGCCCTGGTGGTCCCAGTGTCCCAGTGACCACCAGGGCAGGCTGCAGCCACCCTAGTCTGCACCCAAACACACTGATTTCCCCCCCCCCTGCCCCCTGATCGCCCACAGCACCCCTCAGACCCCCCCGGCCCACCCCCAGACTACTGTTTGCACCCAGTCACCCCCTAATCACCCATCAACCACTCCTTGTCACTATCTGTCAACGCTAATTTTTTTTTAACCCTAAACTGCCCCCCTGCTCCCTCCTGATCACCCCCCACCCCTCAGATTCTCCCCAGACTCCCCCCCCCCTGTGTACTGTATGCCTCTATCCCCCTGTTATCCCCCTGTAATAACTGATCACCTGTCAATCACCCCCTGTCATTGCCACCCATCAATCAGCCCCTAACCTGCCCCTTGCGGACAATCTGATCACCCACCCACACCAATAGATCGCCCGCAGATCCGACATCAGATCACCTCCCAAGTGCAGTGTTCACATCTGTTCTCTCCTCTAAACACCCACTAATTACCCATCAATCACCCCCTATCACCACCTGTCACTGTTACCCATCAGATTAGACCCTAATCTGACCCTTGCGGGCACCCAATCACCCGCCCACACGCTCAGATTGCCCTCAGACCCCCTTTATCAATTCGCCAGTGCATTATTTACATCTGTTATTCCCTGTAATAACCCACTGATCACCTGTCAATCACCTATCAATCACCCATCAATTACCCCCTGTCACTGCCACCCATCAATCAGCCCCTAACCTGCCCCATGCGGGCAATCTGATCACCCTCCCACACCAATAGATCGCCCGCAGATCCGACATCAGATCACCTCCCAAGTGCAGTGTTTACATCTGTTCTCTCCTCTAAACACAAACTAATTACCCATCAATCACCCATCAATCACCCATCAATCACCCCCTATCACCACCTGTCACTGTTACCCATCAGATTAGACCCTAATCTGCCCCTTGCGGGCACCCAATCACCCACCCACACGCTCAGATTGCCCTCAGACCCCCCCTTATCAATTCGCCAGTGCATGATTTACATCTGTTCTTCCCTGTAATAACCCACTGATCACCTGTCAATCACCTGTCAATCACCCATCAATCACCCCCTGTCACTGCCACCCATCAATCAGCCCCTAACCTGCCCCTTGCGGGCAATCTGATCACCCACCCACACCAATAGATCGCCCGCAGATCCGACGTCAGATCACCTCCCAAGTGCAGTGTTTACATCTGTTCTCTACCCTAAACACCCACTAATTACCCATCAATCACCCATCAATCACCCCCTATCACCACCTGTCACTGTTACCCATCAGATTAGACCCTAATCTGCCCCTTGCGGGCACCCAATCACCCGCCCACATGCTCAGATTGCCCTCAGACTCCCCCCTTATCAATTCGCCAGTGCATTATTTACATCTGTTTTTCCCTGTATTAACCCACTCATCACCTGTCAATCACCTCTCAATCACACATCAATCACCCCCTGTCACTGCCACCCATCAATCACCCCCTGTCACTGCCACCCATCAATCAGCCCCTAACCTGCCCTTGCGGGCAATCTGATCACCCACCCACACCATCAGATCGCCTGCAGACCCGCCGTCAGATCACCTCACACGTGCATTGTTTACATCTGTTCTCTCCTCTAAACACCCACTAATTACCCATCAATCACCCATCAATCACCCCCTGTCACTGCTACCCATCAGATTAGACCCCTATCTGCCCCTAGGGCACCCAATCACCCACCCACACCCTCAGAACGACCTCAGACCCCCCCAGACCTCCCCCCCTCCCTGTGTACTGTATACATCTATTCTCCCTTGTAATCACCTGTCAATCATCCATCATTCACCCGTCAATCACCCGTCAATCACCACCTGTCACTGCCACTTATCAGATCAGACCCTAACCTGCCTCTTACGGGCATCAGATTGCCCCAGACCTACCCTCAGATCACCTCCAAAGTGCATTGTTTACATCTGTTCTGCCATCTAATCACCCACTGATCACCCATCAATCACCCATCAATCACCCCTTGTCACTGATACCCATCAGATTAGACCCCTATCTGCCCCTAGGTTACCCACTCACCTGCCCACATCCTCAGAACGCCCTCAGACACCAGCCCTGATCACCTCGCCAGTGCATTGCTTGCATCTATTTCCCCCCTCTAATCACACCTTGAGACACCCATCAATCACCACCTGTCACCCCCTAGCACACCTACCCATCAGATCAGGCCCTAATTTGCCCCGTGTGGGCTCCTGATCACTCGGCCAAACCCTCAGACCCCCTTCCGATCACCTCCCCGGTGCATTGATTGCATCTATTTTCCCCTCTAACCACCCCCTGAGACACCCATCAATCACCTCCTGTCACCCCCTAGCACTCCTATCCATCAGATCAGGCCCAATACAACCTGTCATCTAAAAGGCCACCCTGCTTATGACCGGTTCCACAAAATTCGCCCCCTCATAGACCACCTGTCATCAAAATTTGCAGATGCTTATACCCCTGAACAGTCATTTTGAGAAATGTGGTTTCCAGACTACTCACGGTTTTGGGCCCGTAAAATGCCAGGGCAGTATAGGAACCCCACAAGTGACCCCATTTTAGAAAAAAAACACCCCAAGGTATTCTTTTAGGTGTATGACGAGTTCATAGAAGATTTTATTTTTTGTCAAAAGTTTGTGAAAAAAACAATAAAAATCAATTTCCGCTAAGTGTCATTTTTCACTAACTTGTGACAAAAAATAAAATCTTCTATGAACTCACCATACACCTAACGGAATACCTTGGGGTGTCTTCTTTCTAAAATGGGGTCACTTGTGGGGTTCCTATACTGCCCTGGCATTTTAGGGGCCCTAAACCTTGAGGAGTAGTCACAAATGCCTCAAAATGACCTGTGAATAGGACGTTGGGCCCCTTAGCGCACCTAGACTGCAAAAAAGTGTCACACATGTGGTATCTTCGTACTCAGGAGAAGTAGTATAATGTGTTTTGGGGTGTATTTTTTACACATACCCATGCTGGGTGGGAGAAATATCTCTGTAAATGGACAATTGTGTGTAAAAAAAATAGAAAATGTGTCATTTACAGAGATATTTCTCCCACCCAGCATGGTTATATGTAAAAAAAAACACCACAAAACACATTATACTACTTCTCCTGAGTACGGCGATACCACATGTGTGACACTTTTTTGCAGCCTAACTGTGCTAAGGGGCCCAAAGTCCAATGAGTACCTTTAGGATTTCACAGGTCATTTTGAGACATTTAGGTTCAAGACTACTCCTCATGGTTTAAGGCCCCTAAAATGCCAGGGCAGTATAGGAACCCCACAAGTGACCCCATTTTAGAAAGAAGACACCCCAAGGTATTCTGTTAGGTGTATGATGAGTTCATAGAAGATTTTATTTTTTGTCACGTTAGCGGAAATTGATTTGTATTGTTTTTTTTCACAAAGTGTCATTTTCCGCTAACTTGAGACAAAAAAAAATCTTCTATGAACTCACCATACTCCTAACGGAATACCTTGGGGTGTCTTCTTTCTAAAGTGGGGTCACTTGTGGGGTTCCTATACTGCCCTGGCATTTTAGGGGCCCTAAACCGTGATGAGTAGTCTAGAATCCAAATGCCTCAAAATGACCTGTGAATCAGGAATCAGGAATCTTTATTTTGCCAAGCATAACTAGGTCATGCCCGGAATTGGGTTTGGCACAGTACATATAGCTCCGAAGAGACAGCGATAGGTAGCGTAGAACAGCAGAACAGAAGTTGCATTACACTTATACACAGAGGACAAGCATTTACAGCAGAGGACAAGCATTTACAGAAAAATCACATTATATTGCACTAACGTTTGCAATTACATACAAGAGCAGCAATTAAACAGTACCCGTGGCAGGTCAAAAGACATAGAATGGCCTATCATTAGAATTGTGTGCAGATGGGAGCATGTGGAGGGAATTTAGGAGGCTGACGGCCGCGGGAAAGAAAGAGTTACTGTGTCTGGAAGTCCTTGTGGAGATGGCCCGAATAGGATGTTAGGCCCCTTAGCGCACCTAGAATGCAAAAAAGTGTCACACATGCGGTATGGCCGTAGTAGTATAATGTGCTTTGGGGTGTATTTTTATACATACCCATGCTGGGTGGGAGAAATCTCTCTGTAAATGGACAATTGTGTGTAAAAAAAATCAAAAAATTGTCATTTACAGAGATATTTCTCCCACCCAGCATCTGTCTGTGTAAAAATACACCACAAAATACATTATACTACTTCTCCTAAGTACGGCGGTACCACATGTGTGGCACTTTTTTGCACCCTAAGTGCGCTAAGGGGCCCAAAGTCCAATGAGTACCTTTAGGATTTCACAGGTCATTTTGCGACATTTGGTTTCAAGACTACTCCTCACGGTTTAGGGCCCCTAAAATGCCAGGGCAGTATAGGAACCCCACAATTGACCCCATTTTAGAAAGAAGACACCCATTAGGAGTATGGTGAGTTCATAGAAGATTTTATTTTTTGTCACAAGTTAGCGGAAAATGACACTTTGTGAAAAAAAAACAATTAAAATCAATTTCCGCTAACTTGTGTGTTACAGGGGTGCTTACAATTAGGCACCCCCCAAAATGCCAGGACAGTGAACACACCCCACAAATGACCCCATTTTGGAAAGTAGACACTTCAAGGTATTCAGAGAGGAGCATAGTGAGTCCGTGGCAGATTTCATTTTTTTTGTCGCAAGTTAGAAGAAATGGAAACTTTTTTTTTTGGCACAAAGTGTCATTTTCCGCTAACTTGTGACAAAAAATAAAATCTTCTATGAACTCACCATGCCTCTCACTGAATACTTTGGAATGTCTTCTTTCCAAAATGGGGTCATTTGGGGGGTATTTATACTATCCTGGAATTTTAGCACCTCATGAAACATGACAGGTGGTCAGAAAATTCAGAGATGCTTCAAAATGGGAAAATTCACTTTTGGCACCATAGTTTGTAAACGCTATAACTTTTACCCAATCCAATAAATATACACTGAATGTTTTTTTTTTTTTAATCAAAGACATGTAGCAGAATAACTTTCGCACTCAAATGTATAGGAAATTTTACTTTATTTGAAAAATGTCAGCACAGAAAGTTAAAAAAGTCATTTTTTTGACAAAATTCATGTCTTTTTTGATGAATATAATAAAAACTAAAACTCGCAGCAGCAATCAAATAGCACCAAAAGAAAGCTGTATTAGTGACAAGAAAAGGAGGTAAAATTTATTTAGGTGGTAGGTTGTATGACCGAGCAATAAACCCTGAAAGCTGCAGTGGTCTGAATGGAAACAAAGGCTCTGGTCCTTAAGGGGCGAAAAGACTGTGGTCCTCAAGTGGTTAAAAGCATATTGCGCTATGAAGTGTATTATTGCTCTGATGTAAAGTGCAAAATTTGCATATGACTAGAGGAGGAGTCAGAAGTAACCAAGAGTGGTCGAATGGCGAGGGGAGCCTGTTGAATGCCCGCAGGTGTAATCTGGCTGCTGTAAGGGTAGCCCAGCAGACTCGGTGAGTCGTGCACCATAAGGGTGATGGTGGAGGCTTTGTCTCTTTTGTGGCTATAAAGCGTTGAGGATGTTTAATAAGAACAGTGTAACTCAGATGTTTCTCGGGTACTTCTCTGGAGGAAAAGGGGGGCTGCCCGGTCCTTTACCATGCCAATTGCATCATAACGCTTCGGTGAAACTTCGCCTTCATCAGATGACGCATTGAAACTCCAGTGGGGTATAAGTAACATGGAAACTGTAATGAGGGGTGGGATCCTCAAGAACCTCGTGGCATAAAGTGGGCGGATTGTTCCTCTGCCTGCTACGCTTGAGTCTTGCAACTTTCTTGTAAGTGCAATTTTAATTATCTTTTTGAATAAAAAGTTTAATGCACTATAGAGCGCTCCTTTCTCCATACGTATTGTAAATAGCATTATACCTTTGTACTCCTTACGATCAATGTTACTCACAATATGGAGTTTAACGATAGCCATACATTGGTACTTCTTTAGTGGCAAATCTATAATAGTCTAAGGGTGCAACATTGCTCTAAACGTAAAGTCCAGCATATGCTATATGTTGTCCCTTGTATGGTGGCAAATCCTTTGCTGTATTGGGTCCAACATCACTCTGTGTAATGAGTCCAAGATGTGTATACATTGTCCCTCATCAGGTGGCAAATCCATAAATGCTTGGGGTCCAATGTTTCTCTTTGCAAAGAGTCTAGCATGGTCCATACATTGTCCCTGAGTCAAATGCAGCACCATATGGGGAGAAGCAAAGAGAGATTTGAGTCTTTGCAGTCTCCTGATCTTCATCTTAAGCCAGTTGATCATATTTTTTGAATTCCACTTCCTCCTTCCCTATTGTGGCATGCTCTTCTGTCTGATGTCCAGGGTCCTCCACTTTGGATTCATTTGTTGTAGCCAGTTGACTGGTCATATTCTTTGACTTCCACATCTCTCCTTCCCTTTTGTGTCATGCTCCTCTGCCTGATGTCCAAGGTCCTCCACTTTGGACTCATCTAAGATAAAAGTTTGTTAGAGATGTGGCTATGCTAGTCACCATGTACAAGCATGGAGCTGCCTCCATGATACTGTGAAGATGCAGCTGGACTTGCTCAGGCACAGTAGAAAGGGGAGCTTGGTTGCAGTCTCAATGAAAGACCCGGGCAGTGGCTGTGGTCTCAAGGAGGGTGTGGGAAGTCTCTGCAGCTTCAAACACCATGGCAGTGTAATATTTACCTGCTCCAGTGCTGAGTTAGGTCTCCACTTCTTACCAGCAGCCTCACGCTCTATGCTTCCCTCCTCTGGCTCCCAATTAGATGACATGCCTTGCTGTCCTTAATCTGAAAAAAGGGACGAGAAGTGGACCCCCAAAGTTTTGTGCCACCTCAGGTGCCAGGGGTTGTGGGGGTTATTGTTACCCCACTGCCTGCCCCAAATGACTCCTGTTTAACATCTTAACCACCCCACAGACTTTTTTACCCTTACCGTCAACTCTCCAAGAGCCATTTTCTCCTTTTAGCACTCCTCCCATTCATTAGGCCATAACTTTATCACTGCTTATCACATGCAAATGATCAATATCTTGTTTTTTCACCACAAATTAGGATTTTTATGGATACTTGTTTTCAGTAATTACTTTATTTTCCATGCATTTTATGGGGAAACCAATAAAAAATATGAAAAAACGATTTCTCCTATTCCATCCCCTATCATTTTAAAATAAACAATGCTATTATAGATAAAACCCACACATTTGATCTCTTTTGTTTTTCTGTGCCCTATCAATAATTGCAAGCCCTTTATTTGCTACAATAACAGTAATGTACCCTCATGACATATAGATAAAACCCACACATTGTATTTGCCCACTTGTCCAAGCTATCACAATATTTAAATTATGTTCCTGTACAATGTATGGTGACAATATATTATTTGGAACTAAAGGTGTATTTTTCCTGTTTTGTGTTTTTTTTTTATGTTATCAATAATCACAAGCCCTTATTTGCGAACATAACAATAATATACCCTCATGAATACATATAAAAAGGCTGATATCTTAACTGTCGGCATCACCCAACACCCAATTCAACGGGCGGTGCATCTGTACGTAGTCTCCTTTTTCTTCCCGCCTGGCATCTCCATCTCCACGGTATTCCCAATACTGTGACCCACTGAAATAATGAAGGCTTTACAGTATTGGAGACCCTTGTTCTTGCTCACTGACCACTCACCGCTTATTTCAGCTTGCAACAATTACCCAGGCTTTGGCCACCACTGCCATTTACCATGCCACAGTACACACACCACAGTCTGGCACTGCCCTGGAGTGCCCCAGACCTGTCAGAGTCCCACCGACACTGTTGTCTCTTATATTCATGAAACTCAGACAATGAACCTGTATTTATGGAACTTCTGATGGTTTTTCATTCTCTCTCTGTAAAAACGGTTACAGGGTTATATGAAACATAAGAAGACTGACTCAATTTCAAGAGAGTTGAAAAATGCGTAGCAAAAAAGGAAAAAATGGCAACTGAATCTCCTTCCTTGGATATCTCATCAAGTTTTAGAATGTCTTAAATCCCTCCACTTCCTTCCTGTGACTAAGTTTACCCAGCAGTACCAGGCTAATAGATATACCTTCTTCCTTTTCCCCTTGGAATCTGCTGTACAGATCATGGAGTGACAGATGATAGATGGCGTTTTTACCCTAGAGGTGGCTGCATGCCTGTTACTGAATATAATACATGTTTCAGGAGCAAAGGGAAAAACCATCACCCGAGATGATGAATTGAGCAGCACATCCCTATGCAGGTAAAGGAATGGCCCATAAATCACTGGCTGCAGCATTACTCGTATACTTAATAAATGAATTGTAACACTCTGTGCAGACTGAAGAAACTGCACTTCCAGTAATGTGTCATTAACAATGTTAAAATAGTTTTTATTTCATTAAAAAGAAGAATTCGGTTCTAAACCTCAAGAAAGTGCAGCAAGAGGTAACAAATGAAACATGAGCAACCTATGTAAGGAAAAAACTGCACTACTAGACAGCTCTAAATAATTAAATGGCAGCAAAAATGAACAGTCAAACATATCCATTGCAAAACTGAACTGCCGATTCTCAAAAGAATCACAAATCTGCTGGCACTGGGGAGTAGAGAACACTGACTGCTAGCACTGTACAGTGGAGTAGCTGCTGGCATTGTATTTCTGGCTTTGTAAACTGTTGAGAATCCTTGCACTTCACCATTGGCTGAAGCTTGCACCTCACGTATGGACGTTTGCATGGTGATGTTTATCATGTTGAGACTGGCAGCTTAGGCAGTGTGGTCACACTGGCAGATTTTTTTTCTATTAACTGCGTTAATCAACATTTCTGTTGGCTTTAAAGAGAAACTTTAACCCAGGATTGAACTTCATCCCAATCAGTAGGCTTACAGCTTCTACCACAAGAAATCTTTACCTCAGTGGGGTCTGTATAGCTGAAATTGGGGTGATGTCCTGACCAAGGTTCTGACAGTTTGCTTTTCGTGAACCTCATTGCATTGTGGGAAATAACATATTTTTCCAACTGCCAAGCAAGCAATATTTTCCTCTTTGAATAGAACTCTCAGTAATGAACATTCTGTACAGATCACCTGGCAGAACTAAAGATGTCACCACCAGTGATGCATTTCATAATGTAAATCAGGGAGAGGAAAGATTTTACAATGGGCAAACACTGACTAAATCTGTAAATAAATATTGTAAAAAATAATCAGCTTTATTCATCGTCATTTTTCACTACAGTTCCTCTTTAATCTTTAATTCAGGACTTCGGCAGAAATTTAATTTTGTGTTTTCATAGCAATTCAGATGCATGCTTGCCATTGTGGTTTGGCTTATTGCTTTGCTGTTTAGGTATCATTCTGAATCTTCAGCTCATGAACAAGTAAATAAATGTTTTAAGCTAATAAGGATTGAGTGTAACCTCTTTCAGATTTACCTGTAGTCTTCACTACTCCCCATTTATGTTGTGTGTCATGTTTTTACCCTAATTTGAACAAACCCACATAAACCAATGACACTATATAAATCATTAATCATAACAGTCATAATTCTCCATATAAACTCATTAGTAGCATACAGAATTTATTGTTCTTACTATGATGGCAATTTTTCCAAGCCTGAGGCTGAAGTGTCATGCTAAATACACACCATACATTTTCTGGCAGATTTACCTGCCAGATTGATTATTTTCAACATGTCCGATCTGAATTCCGATCGATATTTCGATTTTCCAATCGTTTTTAGATCCTTTTTTTGATCGATTTTCATACAATTGAAAAAATGATTCGAAAAAACAATTTAAAAAAATGATCGAAAAATTGAACTAAAATTCAGATTGGACATGTTTGAAATAATTGATCTGCCGGAAAATAGTATGGCGTGTACATAGCATAAGGGATGGAGGAGTGATCTAGTTCTTAAGCTGCGTACTCACCAGTGACGTCCCCTTGGCAGCAAGCTTTCAGCGACTCCTCTTCCTGCTCACGGCGTAACGTGACATTACATAATGGCAAACGACGTGAACGGGAAGTCTAGCTATTGCAGTACTTTGCAGTGAGTTGTCTGGGATCTTAAAGATCCGATCTGCCGTGACGGTAGTTTTCAGCGCACATTGCTAAATGCTGTTCACGTGATTGTGTGCCTGTACCCACGTTGCAAGATTGCTGGAAACGACTGCTCGCCACTCAGTCGTTTTAAAAATTGCTGGTCGTTGGGAAAATTGCATGGCTTTATTTCCCTCTGAATCCTCACTATAGAAACATTAGATTGTAAGCTTGCAAGGGCAGGGAACACCCACTAGTGTGTCTGGTTCCAGCTGTACTTTATCATATGAACATGCAAGCATTGGTGATGTACAGTGTTTTGAACTTCTCATGTCTCTATGCTCCCGTCCCTAATACCATACAGTATATACTCGAAAGCCATCGCTCACCGATCCAGCACTGGGCACAGTTTCCTTTCATTTCCTTCATTCATGCCAGTCTGTGTGTATTAGTGTAGCTCCGGCACCCAAAGTCACATGACATCTGGAGCCTGCTGGCAGACTTGCTGTGTATGAGGGATAAGGGAGGATGCTGCGCCCGACACTGGATCAGTGTGTGATGACTTCCAATGTGGCACTGGTTTAATAATACTCAGTGAAAGTTGTGGGCACCATACAAAAATGCATCTTATGGCCAGAGATCAGGGATGCTCGGGTAGTACTTTTTAAAACCCGAATTGATCCAGATCTGACCTTTCAGATATCCGTGTGAACGCGGATATCCGGCCGCATTATCCGCGGATACCCGACCTATCCGGGTATCCGGATACAAAAGCCGGAAGTGCCCTTTAAAGAGCTTTAAAAAGGGTTTTTAGGGTAAATGATTCATGTAGCATCATGTTTTTTTTAAAGGGAAACACTAATTTATTATTTGGTTAACATAAAATTAAAAAAAAAAAAAAAAAAAAAGCCTGTAAATTATTAACATCAGGATAGGTTCCAGCGGTCGACAGTCGTGCAGCCCACATTGTGTCCAAAGTCCAATCGCACAAGTGGGACATGACATTTTCTGCCCAGACACCTCCAAAAAATGACACCACAATTGTGTTTTGGGTTGAATATAGATGGTGGTATCAGCAGCAGTGGCCTGTGGCACCGTGGCGGTGGGACCTCTTGAACTCCTCATGCTCAACAACATGTTTTTTGGCCAGATGGGTGATGAAGCTGGAGGTGCCATACTTGTAGGGGTCACAACCTCTGCTCATCTGTAGTTTGCTCACATTGCATATGGCAAACTTGCTGTCCAATGAGGGCAGAGTGAAAAAACGCCAGATTGGGGAGGTGAAGATTCCCCTGCGGCCTGAATGGGATGCTGCTGCTTTTCTCCCTGTGGCAGTTGGGGGTTGAGTGGTGCAGCTGGTGGTAGCGGCAGAAGGATGTGGGTCCCGCATTCCACGGCCACTGTCTGCAATGCTGATCCTCCGTGCCAAACCCACCGACGCATCCTCCTCCTCAGAGTCAGAGTGACATCCCCATCCTGTGGATGGTAGTCACGGTCCTTCATCCCATCATCAACATCATACCCCCCTCCTCAAAACCCAGAACATCCTCCTCAAACTCCTTGTGGCTAACAGCCCTGAGTTCGATCGTGGCGCCTGGAGCGAAAAGCTCGCTGACTGAGGGTAGGCTGCCCGCTGGGGTCGACACTGACACGGCAGACCTTCTGAGGGTGGCCGTAATGTTGCTCCCTGTCCTCTTGCCCTTGCTTCCCCTCCCCCGGCTGCCGGTGCCAGCAGACATAGTACAACTTATACGTGATGATGTCACCAGATGATGGTGGGGTACTATCTGCACACTATCTGTCTAACTGTCACACTGACAATGCTCAACACAGCAGCACTGCAGTAATCTGTAGTAAGCTAACACAGTACTACTCTCTAACAACTAACTGCAGTACTAACTATACAATACAATAACAGTAATCCTATTCCCTAACCAATACTGGCCTGCACAGCACACACAGACACAGACAGTACCTAACTGAGTGAATGAAATCAAACAATTACAAGCTAGCTAGCAAAAAAAAAAACAATAGAACAATAGTGTAGGGAAGGTGTTTAGCACTCAAAGCTTTTGGTTTATCGCTGTATACAGCACTTGCTAAGCCAACAGCACTGGAGAAAGTCTGTCAGTGAGCAGCCAGCCACACAAGCAAGGACGATCTGTCTCATCATGCCAGCCCTCCTTATTATATAGGGGGGCTGTCCAGGGTTCCCTACTGTGATTGGGTGCTAGGGCTTAATCTGGGAGCCCTCTGATTGGCTCAATGAGGTCGGTGGGGGGGGGGGGGGGGGGCTGGCCAGAGTTCCCATCTGTGATTGGTTGCTAGGGCTTCTGCTGGGAGCTCTCTGATTGGCTCAATGACATCATCTCCTTAGTTGCAGTACCCGGATCCGGATAGCCGCGGGTATCCGGGTTATGCGGCCAGATATCCGCATAGAGCTATCCGGATTTGGCCCCAGGTATCCGGAATACGGATCTGGCCAGATAGCGGAAAAATGGTCGGATACCCGGGTTACCGGATGAGCATCCCCGCCAGAGATGTGTTTCACTCTTATGTGAATATGTTGTCACTGCATCCATGCCCAAACTCTACGTGGTCGCCAGCATTGCATCCCAAACGTAGGACATGCAGGAGGCAGCTACAGTGACACAGGGGTCACCACAAAAGGTCACCACAGGGCTATTGGTAAGAAAGACTGCACACTGTAATGGTCGGGTTGTACAGTACTAACACAGTACTACTCTCTAACAACTAACTGCAGTACTAACTATACAATACAATAACCGTAATCCTATTCCCTAACCAATACTGGCCTGCACAGCACACACAGACAGTACCTAACTGAGTGAATGAAATCAAACAATTACAAGCTAGCTAGCAAAAAAAAAACAATAGAACAATAGTGTAGGGAAGGTGTTTAGCACTCAAAGCTTTTGGTTTATCGCTGTATACAGCACTTGCTAAGCCAACAGCACTGGGGAAAGTCTGTCAGTGAGCAGCCAGCCACACAAGCAAGGACGATCTGTCTCATCATGCCAGCCCTCCTTATTATATAGGGGGGCTGGCCAGGGTTCCCTACTGTGATTGGGTGCTAGGGCTTAATCTGGGAGCCCTCTGATTGGCTCAATGAGGTCGTGGGGGGGGGGGGGGCTGGCCAGAGTTCCCATCTGTGATTGGTTGCTAGGGCTTCTGCTGGGAGCTCTCTGATTGGCTCAGTGACATCATCTCCTTAGTTGCAGTACCCGGATCCGGATAGCCGCGGGTATCCGGGTTATGCGGCCAGATATCCGCATAGAGCTATCCGGATATGGCCCCAGGTATCCGGAATACGGATCTGGCTGGATAGCGGAAAAATGGTCGGATACCCGGGTTACCGGATGAGCATCCCCGCCAGAGATGTGTTTCACTCTTATGTGAATATGTTGTCACTGCATCCATGCCCAAACTCTACGTGGTCGCCAGCATTGCATCCCAAACGTAGGACATGCAGGAGGCAGCTGCAGTGACACAGGGGTCACCACAAAAGGTCACCACAGGGCTCCTGGTAAGAAAGACTGCACACTGTAATGGTCAGGTTGTACAGCAATGTATGAATTGATGCATACGGTTACACATGGGGTCACCACAGGTCCCCTTCAGGACACTATGAGGGTTACTGAAGGAGTCAGTGGAAAACTTTGTAAGTTGTAATGCCTGGAGTGAGCATCCTCTGAACTGTAATGAGACTTATTTGAGTATTTAAAAAAAAACGGGTATATGCTGTATTTGTTTTGTACTATGCACAGTGCTAGGGAAGGTACTGGCACTATATAAATAATAATAATAAAGATGATAACTCACTTCCTGTCTTGATACCTGTCAGAGGTTCTAATGTTTGACCCATTTTATTTAGGTCTGTTTTCTGTGGGTGAGTTCCATACTTCCTGTCACTGATAACACCATTTGAAAAGCCTGTTCTTATTTCCTGATCCAATGACACAGCTACCAAAGACTGTAAGTAAACAGATATTGAATACTATGAACAGATTGTGTAGGATTCCCCCATCCCTGCGCTATCCCTCCCACCCCTCCAATCGCCGCCGGCAACCATACCGAACAGGAAATCCCGCTCTGAATGGCATTTTCCTGTTAGGTCCTGTTAGGTCTTCCCTCGTCGCCATGACGACAATCGGAATGACGTCATCGACGTCATGACGTCAAGGGGAGTTCCGAACCACCCCATAGTGCAGCCTGGTGGTTATTGGCCAGGCTGCGCTATGGGTCTGGGGGGGACCTCTTTCGTGGCACGTAGTGGCGGATCGGCGGTGGCGATCGAATAAAACCCGCAGCTAGCAAAGTGCAAAAAAATTGTGAAAAACGACCCACCAGGGGCTGAGATATCCAGCCTGGCACTACTGGACAAGCTGAACTCGTCCATAACGCTATAAAAACAGGGAACACCAAGAGCCCCAATAGTGTAATTCGTACTGGACAAGGTGGCAATCAGTTTGTATTGCTAGATACTCACAAGTCAGGGTCACCAGCAGGCAACCACTGTAAAGGCAGGTGGGGAGATTGTCCTGACCCCACTCAGGATTAAGAAGTCGCTCTCTGTAGACAGGAAGAAAGGGTAGCAACCCTCCACCAAGGGTGGACTCAAAATTGTATACAATGAACAGAGGCGCCAAAAGTATAAGATTAGATTAAATGAGCTTAAAGACCAACTTAAATGGCAAAATTGAAGGAGGAAGTGGTGGTCTTACCTCCCTCAAGCAGACACGACAACGACTGTGATTCAGACAGTCAAACACATTTATTAGGAACTCCAAAAAGAAATGCAACGCGTTTCGCAGGTTCAACCCCGCTTCATCAGGCAATATAGGGAGGAGTATCAAACAATCTGCACAAGGATTCAAATTAAGCGCCTCGTCCATAACGCTAGGCTGGTTAAACAAAAAACAACAAATCCTAAAATAAATCTGCACAGTTTCTACTTCCTGATTCATGGAAGCACACACAGACATATTGTTTGCATCCTGTACTTTCAAATGGACTTAACTGCTTATCTGCCATAGGCAGTCATGTGACACAGGGGGGGGGGGGGATCAAATTACAACTAGTGATTAGACTCAAATGAGGGGGAATTACACAGGCTAAACACTCTCTAAATACATACTGTAACAATCTGCTTAGCTGTCTGCACGGGCAGACAGCTGTTTGTCCATTCTTTAGGTGTGAATGCTACAGGTCTCTGGAAAAGAGACCTGTCTTCGCTTTGCAAGTTTCAGAGTTGCTCTGCTGAGGAATTTGCATACACTTGTCATGCAAATTGCCTAGCTGCCTCCTCTGATGGCTTGCAGTATAAATACCATTTTCTCCCAGAATCCCTTGCTGGTCATGATGGTTTGTTCCTGCAAACTCTCCTGGTGTGTCAGCCTTGCTGTCGTTTGCTAAGATTATCTTAGAGTAATTCCTGGGGACTGCACTAGACATCCCTTCTAGTGCAGTCAGGTTGTATTATCTGTATTGCCTTGTTCTGTCTCTCTGTCTCGGTTGTCTTGTCGCCAGCGGCGGTCGACTGGAAATCGTTCTGTCTGTCTGGGAGTGTAGGCCAGAGCAGCGGTTGCTACTGGTAGCCCCATCTGTTTGTCTGTTTGGATCGCATCCGCTCTAGCGGTAGCAGCGGTGGTTCCTTCTGTAGTCTGCCTTAAGGGTGCTAGCTAGAGCAGCGGTTGCTACTGGTAGCCCCGTCTGTCTGTCTTGTCTGGTACAAACGCTTGCTGTAGGCTTGGTGAGGTAACCGTTTAGCAAGCGTTTGCGTTCTCTATTTCGTGTTTGTGTTTGATTGGTTAGTTAGGGTGGCATGCTTATCACTGGGCGCCTAACGCGTGGTGATCGTGTCGTAAACGCGTTTGCTGTTGCGAATGAGTGCGTTGTTCGCGTTTAGCTAGCGTTTGTTATTTTCCTTGATGTTCTGATTGTTCTTGCTTGCTGTGCCTTTTGCTACTCTCGTGTTCTGTCCTGCTCGGTCTTGTGTCTGTTGGCAATCGCCAGTCTTGCGATTGCGTTCGTACTTTGTTTCCGCGGATGTGTGTTCACCGTTGCTGGGTGGCAACTAGATTGGCGGACACACATTCATTCTGTCTCTGTGCTATTTCTCTACACTTGTGCTCTGTCTAGTTCGGTCTTGTGTCACTATTGGCAATCGCTACTCTTGTGATTGCGTTCCCACTTCGTTTCCGTTGTTGTGTGTTCACCGTTGCTGGGTAGCGACTAGATTGGTGGACACACATACATTCTGTCTCTGTGCTCTTTCTCTACACTTGTGCTCTGTCTAGTTCAGTCCTGTGTCACTTTTGGCAATCGCCACTCTTGTGATTGCGTTCCCACTTCGGTTCTGTTGTTGCGTGTTCACCGCCGCTGGGTGGCGACTAGATTGGTGGACACACATACATTCTGTCTCTGTGTTCTCTCTCTTTGAGGGCTATCTTGCCCTGAATTGCTTCAACTCGTACAATTCCTATCTGACATCTGTGGCCGTGCAGAGGCTGTGCTCGTCTGCGCTCCACAGCTCCATCTGCCGGTGGGAATTGCCCTCTACAGGTGCATCGCACCCAAGCTGGGTTCTATCAAATTACACGCTTGTGGAGGATTTCCGCAGTGTCAGCGCGCGTCCTGTGCGCTGACCACGGAAATAGTTCCGGAATCGTTACACATACAGGGTGCACTTCTCTGTTTTCCTTCTGTCCTGTGCAAGAGTTCAGGTCCACTTTAATAGTGTTCAGCGAGGCTACCATTCAAGATAGATGCCACTAGGACAGTGGTTCTCACACTTTTTTGGGTGAGGGCGCCCTTGATGGTTTGAAATTTTTTCAAGGCACCCCTTAGTAACAACAACTACCAAAATGCTGTTATAACCCTATTTAGGCAGCTAGGCAGCACCTACTCCAGATTGTACCCCCATTAGCAAAACAAACATTTCCTTAACTATCCTCTGATTTCCAACTTAAACACAAAGGTTAACTGGCAGTTTATGCAGCCGCATTGTATATCAATATGTGGTTGCATTACCTGATGGCAATGCACAGAGGATGGGGATAAATGCCAAGGCACCCCTGGGAGGTGCTTGAGGCGCACCAGGGTGCCGCGGCACCCAGTTTGAGAACCCCTGCACTAAGAGGTACAGGATAAGGCTTGAGCTTCTCAAAGAAAATAAAAATGTTCCTATAAGAGTGCCCTGAGTGTAGGTATAATGTATGGAGACATATGTACCAGTATATATAAATGCTGGTAATGTGATGATGCTGCTCACTGTCAGAAGCAGCAGTACAAAGACATTCATGTACTGTGCATAGCTGAGTTCTGATTACTTTCGGAAATGACCCTCACACAGTTCCATAAAAATACTAAAGCTTGGTATGTCAGCCTTAGGTCACAGGAAGGTCACAAAGTTTTAAGACAAGGCTATAAAGCACTTCTGCACTGTTACTGGCTGAGTGTCCAGATATTAGGAGGGTGATCTCAACACAGCTTTAAACATCCTGATCTGTTTCATGTGTGTCTATACAGGAAGTTTTGAATCAAGATGAAATACATTTGTTGGCTATAGTACAAATACCTTCTTCAGGCTCTACATTTTGTGAGAACTATGCAACCTGGGGAAGATATGTATGTATATATATATATATATATATATATATATATATATATATATATATATATATATATATATATATATATATACATATAATCTATAATATTAGTGGTGGACAAGGCCAACAGAGTGTCCCTGTGCAGAATAAGTGAGGGGGCCCCATGTGAGTAGCCATAATCATATCAGATTACGGTTGGGTATAAATAATGTCGTTAACATAAAAGTACATGAATCTAGGTTACATTCTGTAGGCACTGTGTTAACCTCCCTAGCGTTCTGGACGAGCTGAGCTCGTCCAGAGACGCCAGAGGGTGCCGCTCAGGCCCTGGTGGGCCGATTTGAATAATTTTTTTTTAAACTCGCAGCAAGCACTTTGCTCGCTGCATGTTGGGGAGGATCGCCGCCGCTCGCCGCCAATGCGCTGCTATCCGCCGCGTAACGAGCCCCCCCGAGACCCCCTGCGCTGCCTGGCCAATCAGTGCCAGGCAGCGCTGAGGGGTGGATCGGGACTCCCTATGATGTCACGACGTCATTCCGTTTGTCGCCATGGCGATGGGGAAGCCCTGACGGAGTTCCCGTTCAAAACGGGATCTCCTGACGGCCATCATCGCTGGCGGCGATCGGAAGTTTAAAAAACCATGCGCAGCCGTGCGGCTGCGCATAATCAGAACGCCAGGGAGGTTAATGTAGCACATATTTCATACTTGCGTATGACTGGGCCACAAGCAAACATCACTGTTTCTCATGAGTTCCAGGGAGAAATACTCAGGGAAAAGCCCACAGAATAATAATGCCCCAATGCCCCAATTGCTGCATAGGCCCTAGAGGGCATGGGGCCAATGGACAGGCCTATATCCACCTCTTTATGTGTATGTACTGTATATATATATATATATATATACAGTATATATATATATACTCTTCTGCTCTAGCTATGTGTAACCAGAAATCCTAAATTTATATATACTATTTGTACACAGTATTGCACCTATCCCAAATAACCCTTAGGGCTCAGCCACACTATAAGTGCTTTTCTGAGCGCTTGTGATTGATTAGCACTTTCTGAGCGCTTGTTAAAAATCGCTCCCATTCACTTTGATTAAAATCACGGTAAAAAAAATTGCATTCGTGATTGTGTCAATTTTTACGTGATTTTTACCGCGATATTAATGGAAGAGAATGGCAGCGATTTTTAAAAAGCGATCAGAAAGCGCTAATTAATCACAAGCACTCAGAAAAGCACTTGTAGTGTGGCTGGACCAATTGACCTCAAAAGAGAAAAAAATTCCTTACCAACTCAAGATGGCAGATAAAATCTGTGGATAAACACCTTCGGGAAATACCTAGTAATTATAGCTGTAGATGACCTACAATGCAGGGAAAGCATCCAAGGTTTGCTGTAATAGGCTTGGGCACTGTATGGGGTTTATACTGTATGTTCTTCCCATATTTGCATGCTTTCCCCCCAGGCACTCCAGTTTTCTCCTACATGCCAAAAGCCTTTAATTGGGGGATGTATTTAGTATGCTGGCAACACTTTTAGGGGAGGAGGACAGTATATTCTGGCCACTCTTGCTGGGGGAAGGTGGGGAGATTGTTGTACTGGCCCCTCTTACTAAGTGGTTTAGGGTGAGGTGGGCCACACTAGTTTTTAGTGGGGGGTGGAGGGCAATTTACCTTACTTGGTTATAATGGTTAACTTATGGTGGAGGGCAAAACTTTGGTATGGGGGCCTCATACTTTGTGGTTACGCCCCTCCTACCATCAGTGGATTCACTCACAGATGACCAGTGCAGAATTACTTTCAGACAAAACTTTTGTTTGAAATAGTGTACATGTTAAAGACACAGGAGGCCAGTTGCCTATTCAGCAAGCAGTTCTAGGCAAGACTCCCTATGTACACTGCAGGGTGGCCTATTGAGTGTGCCCTTAGTGGCTGCAGCTTTCAAGCACTGTGGGGGAGCATCTGGGAGCTTTCCAGGCAATTTCCACAGTGCTTGGAATCGCTGGCAATCGCTAGCACTTTGAAAAGCGCTAGGGTAATGTATAGTATGTGGCAGTGATCTCACTGCCGTGACCACCAGCAGTTCGAGATTTGGAGAAATCAGAAACACATTGCATGCAGTGCTTTTCCGTGAATTTAGAGCGATCGTGGTTCAAATGTTCAAAAAATTGTATCGCTCAAAAATTGTGTTTGTATTCAAATGAAAGATGAAAAAAAACCGAGTGATTTTGCTTGCGTTTTGCCATCCCCAGTGTGAACAGGGCCTTAATCTGACAGGAGAAAAGTGTATAAGCATAAAATAAAAATGTTCCATATGGTGTTTTGGAGATATTATTACCTTATTCTTAAAAGTACATTTGAATCAGTAACATTATACAAACATTAGATACAATTACATTATGATTAGCTCTGATGTTACTATAGAAATAGCAATCACTATTGCCAAAGTTCCTTGGCCACTGCCTTCTCCATCCTGTGGATAACCATAACATATGAGTGCCATTAACAGCGAGTTTACATTCTTAGCTAAGGACAGAGTTTGTTTAACCAGTGCCAAATGCAGATTCCTCACTTGGGCCCCTACTGAGTGTTTGTATTCCACTTTATGCTCTTCTTCCTGATTTTCAGTAAACAGGAGGAGGAAATAAGAGTTCTATGGGTGCCTGTAAGGCTTCACAGATTGATGTGTAGGAATCCATGATTTACAAATCCTGGTCGTTTTATTGGTGTGCAGGTGTGTAAGGAATTCATTACAGCACACAACCTTGTGTTTATTACTTGTGCCTGAAGCAAATGTTTATTTTCCTTTTGTTTTTGCACATATTCAGGGATAAACTGCACTACTCTATAAATGTGTGTGTATATATAAATAGATAGATAGATAGATAGATAGATAGATAGATAGATAGATAGACATATATATATAATTTTTTTTGTTATTTTTATTTTTATTTTTTTTACTCTAGCTGCTTGTTAATATTTCTACTCGGTCAACAACCGAACATGAATAACAATAGATCTGTTTCCCGGACGCGGGATGTGTGTAACAGGCTTAGGAATGACAGTACTCAAACGTGTGAATACACCTTTAGATCCAATCTGTTGTAGTGAATCTTCCTATGATAGCGGAGTCAAATGGGGGGATGTCCACATTACTCAATATTCATTCCCGATTGATAAGCAATGCCTTTTGGGAAAGAATTCTTCTGCTGACCAATGGTTTAACGATTCATTGTTTTGAGAAAAATTGATTGCTCCTGCATGTGTCCTGCCATGTGCATGGGGGAAATGACCAATTCATGTATGACAAACTTCTGCGAAGTTCCTTGAAACAAAGTATCAGTCAGAAAAGTCATAATGCATGTACAGTATGTGCTTTGTTTTGACATCTTCCACTGAATTATCATTGATTGGGAAGCTAGGCAAAATAACTGAATGCATTAACCCTTTCCCTGCCAGCCGAATTGTCCTAAACACAAGCATCTACTGACAAAGAGTTTTTAGACATTTTGCACTCGTTACGTTTACTTAGGATTTTTGACAAGAAAACCTACACGAAAAAGGACATATTATATATTGGTTTTTTTTTCAGTAATGAATAAGCATGAACACTGAAACAAACTTTTGTACTTTTTCTGGAGATATAATAATGTTTGAGTGAAATATGTAAAAAAAAAATAATAATAAAAAAAAAAAAATGGAATAAAAAATAAAAAAATTTTCTTTTGTATTTTTCTTCTGAAAGAAGAATTACATTTACTCACAAAAATGTTACGGTTTATAAAGGCCCTAATTCTACTGAATCCAATGATACAGTATGTATTGGTATCCCACTTTTCCTGTCCTGGAATGGGTGTGCCAGTACAGATAGCCGGATATAGGTGCAGCCAGTATATGTAGCCAGGAATAGATGCACCCAGTACAGGTAAGCCAGGTATAGATGCAGCCGCTATAGGTAGCCAGGTATAGGTGCCACCAGTATAGGTGGCCAAGTATAGGTACTGCCAGTATAGGTAGCCAGATATAGGTGCAGCCAGTATAAGTAGCCAGGAATAGGTGCCCCAGTATAGGTAGCAGGTATAGGTGCCCCAGTATAGGTAGCAGGTATAGGTGCCCCAGTATAGGTTGCAGGTATAGGTGCCCCAGTATAGGTAGTAGGTATAGGTGTACCAGGTATAGGTGCCACTGTGGGGAGGAGGGCCGACATTATCCTCCCTCCACATGGGTCCTCTCCTGTAGCCCCTCTGTATGGCTAATGCGCAGCAGTGCAGGGTGTAATTATCTCACCTGCTCGCTCCATGCGCTGTGTCCCCGCTGGCAGCAGGCTCCTCTCTGGCCGCCTGATCTCTGTATGATGCGGATGAATAGACAAGACAGCTGCTGGAGGGGTACACATGGCATTGAAAGAGCGATCAGGTGAGTAATTACACACGGACCACTGCTCCATGTCTGCCGGGAGGCAGAGGAGGGGGCCATGTGAAGGGAGGGAAGAATGACATCAGCCCCCCTCCCCACTACTTCCTGATGGACAAATTGCCAAATATTGTACTAGGTACGTTGTTCGGAGGTGGAGCCCTTGCCTGCCAAAGCGTACCTAGTACATGCTTGGCTGGGAAAGGGTTAAAGATTGGCTGTAGGTAGGCTCCTCTGTATCAACCCTGGGGTGGTGTACTCCTGTATGGGTAAGTAGTTGGGTACTCTTCAGATATGGGCCCCCTGCAGTCGCAGTTGCTGCTTGCCTATAGTTATGTCTATTGACTATAGCCATAGCTGACCATGCAACTGTAGTAAGGTCTACCAGCACAGGGGGAGCACAACTGTCTGACTATCTATTGACATTATTATCATTTTTTTATGAATATATCACTAACACCTTCCCCAGACAACACTGGGTACCATAAAAAATAAGTAATTCAATGCACAGTACAATCAGAACATCCAGCAACATAAATACAAAATACGTACATACTTCATTTGTGGTTTAAAACATCAGCAGTACTGGTACATGTTCATACAGTAGATAATGAACAGCAGAAATGGAACACTAGAGTAGAGAGAGGACTTATAGGCTAATGGGTTGCAGGATGGAGACACTAGGTAAGGAGAAGAGCCCAGCAGATAAGAAAGTGAGCTGCAGCATCTGGCTATGACAAAGTGTGTCTGAAAAGGTGGAGTTTAAGGGTACATTTGAAGGCTTCCAGACTTATAGCATGACAGATAAGCTGTGGAAGAGAGTTCCATAAGAGAGGTGAAAGTTATGAGATATCGTTTTTGCGAGAGTGAGAGGAGGTATCTAGATTAGAGAACAGAACAGGAAGGTTTCATGGAGTGAATAGGACAGTGTTTTGAGATGAGTGAGGAAGTGTACAGAGAGGCCAACGTATGGAGAGCTTTGTATAGTGGGGTTAAAGAGAAACTCCAACCAAGAATTGAACTTTATCCCAATCAGTAGCTGATACCCCCTTTTACATGACAAATCTATTCCTTTTCACAAACAGACCATCAGGGGGCGCTATATGACTCATATTGTGGTGAAACCCCTCCCACAAGAAACTCTTGAGTACGTACTCCTGGCAGTTTCCTGTCTGTGAACCTTGTTGCATTGTGGGAAATAGCTGTTTACAGCTGTTTCCAACTGCCAAAAAAACATGCAGCAGCTACATCACTTGCCAACGGTAAGGACCTGTTTCCACTACATGCAGATTGGATGCAGAATGGATGCAGAAAAACTGACTCCAATGAATGCTTATGGGCCTGTTTCCACTAAACGCGATTCTTCTGCTGCAGATTTTTCCATAGGCATTCATTGGAGTCATTTTTTCGGCATCCATTCTGCATCCAATCTGCGTGTAGTGGAAACAGGCCCTAAAAATGTCACCATGTAATAAATGTCAGAATGTAAATCAGGGATTTAACCTTCTTAGCGGTAAGCCGCCGCAGAGGATATCTCAGCCCCTAGTGGGGCAATTCGCCCCATTTAATGTGCTGCACGCGCAGCTAGCACTTTGCTAGCCGCGCCTACAGCTTGATCGCCACCGCTGCACGGCCATCGCCCGCACGCAGCGGTGGAAGAGGGCCCCCCCCCACCAGAGCCCTGCGCTGCCCAGACCAATGACTTCCAGGCAACGCTAAGGGCTGGATCGGAGGCGTCTGACGTCAGGACGTCGGCTGACGTCATTCCAATCGTCGCCATGGCGACAGGAAAAGCCAAACAGGGGAACGCGTTATATACGCTTTCACCAGTTTGCTGTTGATGCCGGTGACGATCGCACTAGAGGGACACATGCGCCCTCTAGTGTTGTTTAATGTAGCTACCACTCTGGTAGCTTTACATGAAAAACAAAAATTTTAAAATGTTTTATTTCTGCCTATTTGGCAGAATTAATTAACCGCCAGGAGGGTTAAAAGATTTTACAATGGGCAAACACTGACTAAATCATTTATACATAATTATTGTAAAAATGAAGCACTTTTTTATTACATTATTTTCACTGGAGTTCCTCTTTAAAAGTGTGAGCTGCATCCTTTGGGTAACTGGCAGCCAGTGAAGGTGAAGGGGAAGGAGAATGAAACGGGCAGTTTGTTAGTAGGCCTCAGAGTAGGTTGTTGCAGCAGTCGAAGACAGGATATGATTAAGAGACACACGTGCATTTTAATAGCCCCTTGTGTAAGAAAGGAATAAATATTTTTTAAATGGAAGTAGCAGGAGGTCATTACTGAGGTAATATGAGGCTTAACCCCCCTGTCCATAATCCCGACCTGTGCTTGGGCTCCGCTTTGTGTGCTAGGAGCGGTAAGCCCGAGCACAGGTCAGGCTGGCAGAAATAGCCGCGTGCTTTGTATTCCTGGGTCCCGCACACACGTGCTTTGTTTTCCTGGGTCCCGCACGTGCGATCAGCCCGCCGCCTGCACTGCCGTCAACCTGGATTTTTACTACTCTCTGCCTACCGCCTGCACCGACCTCTGTCTGCATTTTGACTACTCTATGCCTGCCTTATATGTGCAGTTTCACAATTTTTTAAGTTTATTCATACATTTAATTAATTCAACAAATTTGTGTTCTAATATTTTATTCATATACAGAATGTCTACCAGGGTTTTATTCTGACATATTTTGGTTGAGTTATGACTTAAGAATCGGCAGCCTAAAATTCTTGAAAAAATGTACCGCTTTTGACTCATAATTCCAGACAAAAATGCACCGCCACGGAGGTTAAATGAGAGCTAAAAGTCAAATATTACCCCAAGCATTAGATGTTAAGGTTAGTAGGAATTGAAAAAAACCGCAATCACATCACTGTACAATTGCAATCACATTTCCTAGTGGACAAGAGCTCTTAATTTTATCTGCACTAAAATAAGAAAAATAATAATAATAATTAAAAAATTGCTGCTGCAATCTAACAGAAAAAGTCTGAAATATTTCCTAAATGATGCCTGCTTATATTATTTATTTCCTTATATATATTATCTTATTTCCTGCTAATCTGACTTATGTTGAAGTTATAAGGCAATAATACGTCTTTCTGAGTAGCCATCGTTTGACACGCTGGTCATAGTGTCAGGAAGTCAGTGTTTAGTAAAGTACTGGATGCAGATGGCAGGATGTTGCGCTGGTAAAACCACAAAATAATCAATACTCAAATGGAGCTGCTCACAGAGGTCTCCACACTAATGCTCCCTGCATGACACATTCTAGCACCATGAAATGATGAGGACATTCTGAAGGTTATTTACAATGTTATGATAATCCATGTCCTTTTCCCACTCAAGCAAAGCCCATTTCTGCAAAGTCCTAACTGAAAAGCCATTGTAAACGGAAGGGCATTAGTGGCAGATAGCACCACACAGGGGGATATTAACCATTTCACTGTCAACTAGCCTTCTGTTGACACGATAACAAGGTGATTTACTGATGAAGGCCGATTCTTGTTTTTCTAGAGTATTATTCTAGCGGGAAATACACGGTATAGTTTATAATCAGCGACTACATCATCCTTTTCCTTAGGCAAAATTCATACTTATCCAATGCAAATTCTGTGTTTTTCCGCTTGTTCAAATTTGAGTTCTGCGACTTTTTGGGTTTTGTCCATCTATTTTTTCTATGTGAATTTGCACATGTTTTTAAACAATTTCCATTGCAATACACATAAGAATGTATCTAACATGAAATCCAGGTGCATGTTTTGCATTTCCATTGGCTTAAGTTACATGCAAATTGCACATTGCAGATGGGAAATAAAGCAGCGTCGTAGTGTAATTTAAAACTGCAAAAAAAAAAAAAAAAGTGCACATGTTGCACACAAATTAAAATACCATACATATGATTGGGGCCTTACTATAATAGGATACAGTAATACTGCACGGTGGCATAGGTTATAGCACTCTCGCCTTGCAGTGATGGGTCCCTAGTTTTCTCCCACATTCCAAAAACATACAGATAAGTTGATTGGCTTCCCACAAAATTAGCCCTAGACTACGATGGACATAAGCCTATGGAAAAAGAAAGGTGAGGTTCCGCTCAATGTTGCAAAAATATCAAAATGGCTTTATTGAATACTAGTGACACAGCATGACATAAGACATATGATTAAGGACTAGTGTGTGTCTGAAACATGTCAGTGTATCTTGTGCTGTGTCACTAGTATTCAATAAAGCCATTTTGATATTTTTGCAACATTGAGTGGAACCTCACCTTTCTTTTTCCATGGTTGGGGCATGAGTCACCTGGTTCCAGCTCTGCTCCTCATGACAAGGTTTGAGCGGACATAAGCCTATGGTAGGGATTAGATTGTGAGCTCCTCTGAGGGACTGTTCATAACAAGACTATATACTCTGTACAGCACTGCGGAAGATGTCCGTGCTATATACAGCAAATACTACAGTACATAATAATAGGCTGGATGATTTTTTTGGCACCTCCTGTCATCACATAGAATACATGCCTATACATAGCATGCAACCTATACAATTTAACTTGTGGGCTGGTTTATGCTGTATGTTTAACAAAAACCTGAAGCGGATGTAAATACTAAAAAACTAAAAGTGCTCCCAGGTGGCTATGGTAACCACCTTCTACAGTGTCCTAGTTTACTTACCTATGTAATAGTACCCTCTATATACTACCGAGGCAGAAAAATGTATACATCATCCTACACTGTATGTTTCATGTTCACTTAATCACGTAGTGTTGTTTTTTGTTTTGTTTTGTTTTTTAATTTGTGTGATGAATGTTTTACTCATAACCCTAAATAAGTATCAGCCCTGGGTTTCATTTCAGAGAGGTACCACAGGAAGTATCCTTATATATCCTATTACAGTGCATTGAATTTGTAATAGTAAACTGCTTGATGTTAAGGCCAAAAGCTAATAGGAATTTTTCCTCTCCGGCACTGCACACAAAATTACACTTGATAGGAATTCAAGATTTCTTCAAACTGGTTTCATACTTGCAGCCACGTGGATCCCAGCATGTCTGGTTTACTAGAGAGATTTAATATATGTCTGGCCAAGGAGAACATTTGGTGTAAAAGGATACGAAGCCCAAACCTTAAATTGTTTCATATTGTCATAACAAAGCGGATGTGCCAGTACATACAAACACACACGCAAAGTGTGGTTTAAGTTTTCTTTAGTCCCCATTGGGAGGTTCACAATATGAGCAGTCCTGAGTCAACATTTTTGAAAAGAAAAGCAAAAATAAGACATTAACATAATGGCAACCTACAGGGCGGAAAATAAGTCCTTCTTGGAATGTTGTTTTACTAATACGATGGGTGGAGGTTTCATCTTTTTATCTTGAGGATACTTTTGCAAAACATAAAAAAAATAAAACTGCAAGAAATGATAAAAGTTAATATGAAGTAATGGAAGTTAATGGGGAGGAGAACGTTATATGAAATGGACTTGTTTTAAAGAGAATCTGTACTGTAAAATTCTTACAATAAAAAGCATACCATTCTATTCATTATGTTCTTCTGGGCCCCTCTGTGCTGTTTCTGCCACTCCCTGCTGCAATCCTGGCTTGTAATTGCCAGTTTTATGCAGTGTTTACAAACAAAAGACATAGCAAATGATAAGCTAATAGTATCTCAGTGTGTGAGTCAGAGTGTGCAGGGGGCCTGGAGAGGGTGTGTATAGCTTCTATCCAATCACAAGCAGCACAGCACATTGTAGCCTGACTGCTTGAGCCCGACAGACCCGTCAGAGGAGCGAAGATTAGATCATATAACAAAGATAACACAGCCACTATGCAACTAGGAAAGGCTGCAGTAAGCCAGAGCACATTAGAACAGGTATAGGAACTTATAGGATAGAATAAATAAGGCTCAAAATTTTGTTACAGAGTCTCTTTAAAGGGAATCAGAAGTGAAAATAAACTTATGAGATTATGAATTGTCTGTGTAGTATAGTTAAGAAATAGAAATTTAGTAGCAAAGAAAAGAGTCTCTTATTGTATCCAGGACAGGAAGAGTAAAGAAACTTAACTCGTTATCTATGCATAAGAGCTTCTCTGAGCTCTCGAACCAACTTGGGTCAGCTACAGTGTTGTTTTCTGAAGCACTTATACATCAAAGAAACAGGCACAGCTTTAGATAAGGTTTTACTGCAGGGGAGGTAAAAGGGCCATTAGCTCTGCTCTGTTTCATAGTTTAAAATACAGAGTGTGGTTTGTAAATTACATATATGACAGAATGATGCAATGTTATTAAAAAAAAAAAAAGCTGTATAACTGAAAATAAAAATATGAGACTGTTTTCTTTGCTACTATTGTTCTAATAATTATCCGAACTGCACATACAATGCAGGAAATAGCATCACACGAGCTTTCAGCAGCAAGTTTAAATTATGGTGGGGCTTTTCTGTCAAATGAATAACAATAATAAGTATTATTATTAATGGAATACAGTATTTTGAAACTAGAAAGATCACAAGAACAAAGAGTACATTTATGGGCATGGCGAAGCTCTGCTCTAATGCTGTTTCTTATGGTATAAGGCCACAACTAACTCACTTTTACTCCTATGTGACATTTTCACATCTTATCAAAAATGTATTTTAAAGGGAACCTGAAGCGAGTAAAATTATTTAAAATGAACACATGACGTAGCTGCAAATGAATATTACATACTAACCCAGGCATGGGCAAACTTGGCCCTCCAGCTGTTGAGGAACTACAAGTCCCACAATGCATTACAGGAGTCTGACAACCACAGTCATTACTCATAAAGGCAAATGCATTGTGGGATTTGTATTTCATTAACAGTTGGAGGGCCAAGTTTGCCCATGCCTGTACTAACCTCACTGTCAGTTCCTCTCAGAAGCTCACCATTTTCTTCTTACAGTGATCCCTTACAGTTCTGACAATATTTTGTCAGAACTAAAATATACCAGTTACTGTCAGTTTTATATCAGCAGCTGTCGGTTACAACTGATTGTGCAAGGTAATGTTCATGTTTCCCTATGGCTTAGGTGGGCGATATAACAGTTTAACAGTGTGCTGACTAGGAAACTGTTATAGGGTAATGGCCATTTATAAAATGGAGGACGGAGAATTCCATTGATCACAGTGGACAAAAGGGACACAGGAGAGGAGAAAGAGATTGATGAGGGGACTACACAGGAGGTAAGTATGACCTGTGTATAGTTATTTTGACTTTTTATTTTCAGTTCAGGTTCTCTAAGCCACCAGCAAGCAAGAAAATACACAATAATTTTTGCAGTGCTTTTCACCTACTTTGATACTTTTTCAGTTGCAGAGTTCTTAAAAATGATCTCCTAGGCCTAGGAGAAAACTTAGGAGAAAAGTGAACTAGATCAGGCCAATAAACTGTGCAGGACTGTTAAAGAGAACCTATACTGAGTAAAAATATTTAAAATAAACACATGAGGTAACTTCAAATGAACATTGCATAGTTACCTTGCCATCAGTTCCTCTCAGAAGCTCACCATTTTCTTCTGACAATAATCCCTTCCAGTTCTGACAATATTTTGTCAGATCTGAAATATATCAGTTGCTGTCAGTAAAATATCAGTTGCTGTCAGTTATAGCTGAGAGGAAAACTGGTGTACCAGGTAAAGTCCATGTTTCCCTATGGCTCAAGTGGGCGATGTTACAGTTTAACTGTGTGCTGACCAGAAAGCTGTTATGTGTAATGGCCATTTTCAAAATGGAGGACGGAAAATTCCCTTGATCACAGTGAACAAACAGGACGCGAGACAGGAGAAAGACACTGAGGAGTAGACTACATAGAAGGTAAGTATGACTTGTGTTTGCTTATTTTGACTTTTAATTGTCAGTTCAGGTTTTCTTTAAGTGTAAAATTACTGTTACCGTAGGTAGGTAGGTAGGCTTGTCAGGTCAGCTAATGCAAACTGTATTGTATTACTGTGATGACAACAACCCTATCAGAAAGCTTTTCACTGCACATTCTCTAAGGCTAGTACTGTGTGGTGCCACCAGTTCTCCTCCACGTTGAGTGCAACTTGTGTGTTGTTTGCTGCAACTTTTCCATACTGGCTTAGTTAAGTGTTAACAGCAACAGCATTTATTCAGTGCTGCTCACTCAGTACAGGACCGTGAGATTGATGCAACAACAGTTACAGCAATAATACTGCTGTGCACACACAGCGTCCCACAATATTACCCTTACTTCTGCCTGCAGTTTCGCCGGTTACGTTATTAGTGCAAATCACATTTGTGATGGTAACATGTTGAGTGTTAACATCAGTAACACTTTACCGTAGCAACGGTTGCTCTACTCGAGTACCGCAGGTCACGCTAATAGCGTAACTCATGGTACTGCAGTCGGAATTAAGGGTAATATTGCCATGCGCTGTGTGCGCACAGCATTATTACAGCTGTTATGTGCATCAACCCCAGTGTGTGTTCCACAAGCTAGTAGGTACAGCTGCTGCTTGGGCACATTGTCCAATACTATACCTAGATACTGTAGATAACTGTCAATCTCGGTATTGATTGAATACTGCTTTAGTACTTATTCTATTATGTCCATCACCCTCCCGAATAAAATGTAACATTTTATATCATTCTATTGTGGCATTTCCACTCAGGGTGACAGAATGTAACAGCTTTTAGCATTCTACACATTTGTACCCCACACAATTTCACACACCCCTATAACAGTTGCAGTGACATTTAACCTGTAGCCGACCGCATCACGCTGATGGGCGTGGCCGCGGCGGCAGCCCCAGGACTGCCTTGCGGCGTAAAATCCTGGGGCTCTGTTTTGCAGGAGATCGCGCGCAGGCTGCACGCGCATCTCCTGCTTGGTGTGCGGAGCGCCGCCCCGCCTTCAGTCTCCGAGGGGCGATTGCCGCTCGGGAGACTGTTAGACGGCAAAACCGCCGTCTAATTACACGCACAGCGCAGCGATCTGCAGCAGCGCTGTACTGGGGACAGCCGTATCACACGGCTGTCCCCTCCTGAGGCACAGAGGTGATAGGCTGTCATAGGCTGAAGCCTATGACAGCTGATCACGGGGATTGGCTGGCGGGGGGAGGGAGGGAGGGGGGTTTACAATAGTGGGGGGGAAAAAACACTTTTTTTAATTAAAAAAACTGACAAACAAACAAAAATAAACAAACAAGCATCTGGGGGACGATCAGAAACCACCAACAGAGAGCTCTGTTGGTGGGGAGAAAAGGGGGGGGAATCACTTGTGTGCTGTGTCGTGTCGTGTGGCCTTGCAGCTTGGCCTTAAAGCTGCAGTGGCCAATTTAATTGTAACGCTGGGGGGTCATACTTTCTGACCAGCCAGCACAACAAGGCTGAGAGCTGAATTATGGAAGAGGCTACACAGGCTGCCCAGAGCAACTGCAGCTCTGGGCTTCTGATAAGACACAATGGCAGCACAGTGCAATGTTGCGCTGCTCTTGCGATAGCAAACATTCAGACAGATACAAGACAGACTGGAAAGAGGTAGCCAATAGCAACCACAGCAATGGCTACCTGCAAGAACATGACTAGGAGGACAGAGGCTGACAGAGTGAATGCTTGCTAAACTCATCACTATCTCAGTGACAGCAAGCATTCACAAAGACAAGAGTGAGATAGCCAATAGCAACTGCAGCAATGGCTACCTCGCAAGGACAGGACAGAATAGTCAGGAAATAGTGAGATCAAAAGGCAGGCAAATGTAATACATAGACAAATATACAATAGATATGATTTCCTAGCAGGGCCGGGCCGAGGCAGAGGCTGGAGAGGCTCCAGCCTCAGGGCGCAGTGTAGGAGGGGGCGCACAATTCATTCAGCTATCATTCCCCAATTGTGTTTGAAGCAGAAAGAAATAAGAAAAGGGGATACATGACAGTGACTGCAAGCCAGATGACTAGAGATTAAGGTGTTGGGGAGGTTGGGGGCCCTGGGGCACCTATTAGTCTAATAGCAATCAGTGTGTGAAGGCTGGGGTGGGAGGGATGGAGGGGCGCACTTTGCTGTCTCAGCCTTGGGTGCTGGAGGACCTTGTCCCGCCTCTGTTTCCTAGCGTATTACAATTACAACTATCAATGAAACTACAAACGATTAACCGATATATAACATAAGCAAGGAACACTGGCTAGGAACTGGAGCAATACAGGGAACAAGACTAGGCAATACAGAATCTCTATACTAGAAGGAGTATGTATATATGTCCCCAGCTGCCAGCTAGCAATCTACTTTCCAGGCAATTGCAGATTAAAACCTCTAGTACTGCCACATTGATAGGTACCATTGCCTTTGCCTAATTTTTTAGCTAGGATTGATGGGCGACATTCCTGTCAATCCAGTTCATGAAGCAAACTAGCAATATCCTCTACCTTCCTACTGCTTCTTAGAGCCCAAACTTACAGCAGCAATGCTGGTGCACATGGCATATTTGTCTTTCCTACTGTTACACTAGTTTTTCTGATATTTGTGTGAACACTTCTGGGTGGCGTTGCTGATGGAGTCCAACCAGCTAATGCTGCTTCTTCTCAGAGCCTACCTCATCCTTTTCCTGCTGCTGCTGCCACCACCTTTCAGTACTCCAGTACTCCATTCAGCCAGTTTGTATTATTCACTTCTGGGTGGCATTGCTAATACACTAAACCAATATCACACTACCAGCTATCAATGCGGTCCACGCTCCATCTCAGGACCCTCTGTCGTCTTCTCTTCTTCCTGCTGCCACTGCCGCTGTCAGTACTCCATTGACGCAAATTGTATCATACACTTCTGGGTGGCGTGGTGATTCACTACACCCAGCTTTTGATGCCAGTTACCCATGCGGTCCATGCTCCATCTCAGAGCCCAACGCCTCCTGCTGCTACTACTGCTTTTCAGTATTTCAATTTATGCACATTGGATTATACAGTTTTGGGTGGCATTGGCAATGCACTACACCCAGCTCTTAAAGGGATCCTGAGCAGTAGATAAAATCAGTACTTACCTGGGGCTTCCTCCAGGTAACCGTAGGCCAAGAGGTCCCCGGGCGTCCTTCTGGCTCCTCTGCCGGGCCCGCTGGCGACTTAATTACCGGCTACACCCGGGCCAAGTGTCGGCCCAACACTTCCTAAATGGTTACGCTCCGCATCATCACGCCGGCTGCTACGCCTCTTCACGGCGGCCGGCGTGACAGTCCTGCGCATTGGCGGTTCAAAGTTAGAAAACCGTGCATGCGCAGGAATGTCACGCTGGCCGGCGTGATGACGCGTAGCAGCCGGTGTGATGACGAGGAGCTTCACCGTTCAGAAAGTGTTGGGCCGACGCTCGGCCCAGGTGTCGCCAGTAATTAAGTCACCAGCGGGACAAGGAGAGGAGCCAGGAAGATGCCAGGGGACCTCGCGGCCTACGGTGGGCTGGAGGAAGCCCCAGGTAAGTACCGATTTCATTTTTTCTCACGCAGACACAGGGAGAACATGCAAACTTGTGCAAATAGTGCAATGGCTGGAATTCTAATTCCGGGGACCCTGCTTTTATTTGTTCTGACCAGGGGCGGACTAACAACTCATGGGGCGCCCGGGCAATAGGAGATTATGGGGCCCCCGTACCAGTGTTTCCCACCTTTCACATTATATTTTTACAGGCTAAGATATAATAATTTACTGACAACAGTAAATATTTTATATTGTGATATTTTATACTGATAAAAACCCCTGCGCCGCGCACAGCACCAGAGATGTCGCGAACCTCCGATTTTCGGTTCGCAAACCCCATTCGTGGAAGGTTCGGTTCGCAATAGACTTCAATGGGGATGCGAACTTTGAAAAATAGAAAAAATTATGCTGGCCACAAAAGTGATGGAAAAGATGTTTCAAGGGGTCTAACACCTTGAGGGGGGCATGGCGGAGTGGGATACATGCCCAAAGTCCCGGGGAAAAATCTGGATGTGACGCAAAGCAGCGTTTTAAGGGCAGAAATCACATTGAATGCTAAATTGCAGGCCTAAAGTGCTTTAAAACATCTTGCATGTGTATGCATCAATCAGGGAGTGTAATTAGTGTACTGCTTCACACTGACACACCAAACTCACCGTGTAACGCACCGCAAACAGCTGTTTGCGTAGTGACGGCCGTGCTGGACTGTTGTGCACCGTGGCGAGGGTGTAGGCCGTGGCAGTTTTCAAGCCCATATGGTGGCCGGGCTGTGGTAGCTCAATGATAGAACAACAGTGACTGTCCAGCTGATCAAATTTGGTCTGACTACAATGAAGCACCGACCTTATTATCTTTTGTGTCCCACCCCCACCCGAGACACTCAAATAGCCAGCGGTCATTGCTTCATTGTGATACGCAAGCCCCTTCACCGCGGCAAGGTAATGATCACGAATGGGGATGGGCACATGTACATGCCTTTAGTTTTTTTGTTGCAGCCGCCCGCAGTGCAGCCAGAAAAATTAGGCAGGCATGTACACGCACCAGAAAAATTAGTGTAGCTAAAAATTCAAGAATCCGCCTAGAGTCTTGGACCCTGTTGGTGGTGGCGGAGAAGGCAAGCAGCCTGCAGGCAGAGATGCTGTGTGTGGGGACTGACTTAGTCTTCGGTCTTGCAGTAGCCCTCCGTGATCCATTCCTCATTCATTTTGATAAAGGTCAGGTACTGAACACTGTCGTGACTTAGGCGACTTCTCTTCTCAGTGACTATGCCTCCAGCTGCACTGAAGTCCTTTCTGACAGGACGCTTGCGGCAGGGTAAGAGAGAAGTTGTATGGCAAATTGGGACAGCTCTGGCCACAGGTCAAGCCTGCGCAACCAGTAGTCCAAGGGTTCATCGTCGCTTTTCGCAGTGTCTACATCCACACTCAAGGCCAGGTAGACGGCTACCTGCCGGTCCAGGCATTGGTGGAGGCTGGATCCGGAAGGACTATGGCGAGGAGTTGGACTAAAGAATGTCCGCATTTCCGACATCACCCTGAGATCGCTGGAGCGTCCTGTCCTTGCCTGCGTGGACTTGGGAGGAGGAGGGTTACTGCCAGTGGTACCTTGATTGCATTGTGCAGCCACATCACCCTTAAACGCATTGTAAAGCATCATCGACAGCTTGTTCTGCAAGTGCTGCATCCTTTCCGCCTTCTGTTGAGTTGGTAACAGGTCCGCCACTTTGTACCTGTACCGAGGGTCTAGTAGCGTGGCCACCCAGTACAGGTCATTCGCCTTGAGTTTTTTGATACGGGGGTCCCTCAACAGCCTGGACAACATGAAAGAGGCCATCTGCACAAAGCTGGATGCAGACGTACTCTCCATCTCCTCTTGCTCTTCCTCAGTGACGGGATGCAACTCCTCTTCCTCCCCCCAGCCACGAACAATACCACAGGAATGTGGAGCAGCAGAAGCCCCCTGTGACGGCTGCCGCAGTTGTTCTTCTTCCGCCGCCTCTTCCTCCTCCACAGAAACACCTTCCTCATCACCATCATCAGAGTCTGACTCCTCTCCTTCCCCACACGACTCCTCTTCTTCCTCCTCCTCCTCCCCCCCCCTCTGTGCTGCCGCAGGTATTGTGGAAACATCGGGTTCGGATGTAGATCGCTCCCACGACTCCTGCTGCCGTAACTGTTCTTGTTCACGCTCCTCCACAGCTGTATCCACCACTCTACGCACGGCACGCTCCAGGAAGTAGGGGATTAAGTCGCTGATGGTGCCCTCAGCGCGACTCACCAGTTTGGTCACCTCCTCAAAAGGCTGCATGACCCTGCATGCATTTCGCATCAGTGTTCAGTTGTTGGGCCACAACATCCCCATCCTCCCAGATTGTGTCCTTGTACTGTAATGATACAGGTACTGGGTGATGGCTTTCTCCTGGTCTAGCAAGCGAGAGAACATCAGCAGGGTGGAATTCCAGCGAGTCGGGCTATCGCAAATGAGGCGTCTCACCGGCAAGTTGTTTCTACGCTGAATGTCCGCAAAGCGTGCCATGGCCGTGTAAGAGCGCCTGAAATGCCCACACAACTTCCTGGCCTGCTTCAGGACGTCCTCTAAGCCTGGGTACTTGGACACAAATCTTTGCACGACCAGATTCAGCACATGTGCCATGCAGGGTACGTGTGTCAGCTTTCCCGAATTCAACGCAGAAATGAGATTGCTGCCGTTGTCACACACCACGTTGCCGATCTCAAGCTTGTGCGGGGTCAGCCATTGCTCCACCTGTTTGTTAAGAGCAGCCAGGAGAGCTGCTCCAGCGTGACTCTCCGCTTTCAGGCAAGACATGTCTAACACTGCGTGACATCATCGTACCTGGCATGCAGCATAGGCCCTGGGGTGCGGGGTCTGTGTAGCTGGAAAGGAGATCGCGGCACCAGCCAAGGAGGAGGAGGAGGATGACGACAGCGAAGAGGTGGTAGCAGGCGGAGAGGAGGTGGCTGGAGGCCTGCCTGCAAGCCGTGGAGGTGTGACAAGTCGGTCCGCTGCGCAGCCACGAACTCCCTGCTTGCTGCCATCGGTCACCAGGTTGACCCAATGGGCTGTGTGCATAATGTAGTGGCCCTGCCCGTGCTTGGCAGACCAGGCATCCGTGGTCAGGTAGGACCCTTGACCCAACGCTCTTTGCAATAGATGACACCACTTGCCTCTCAACTGCACGGTACAGTTTGGGTATGGCCTTTTGTGAAAAATATTTGCGTTCTGGTATCTTCCACTGCGGTGTACCAATGGCCACAAACTTACGGAAGGCCTCCGACACCACCAGCTTGTATGGTAATAGCTGGCGAGCTAATAGTTCCGCCACGCCAGCTGTCAGACGCCAGGCAAGAGGGTGACTGGCAGACATTTGCTTCTTACGCTCAAATATGTCCTTCACGGACAGCTGGGTACTGCTGTGGGCAGAGGAGAAGGAACCGCTCAAGGGAAGAGGCGGTGTGGAGGAGTAGAGTTGGGCCGAACCTCCGATTTTAGGTTCGCGAACTTCCGCGGAAGGTTCGGTTCGCGTTAAAGTTCGTGAACCGCAATAGACTTCAATGGGGATGCGAACTTTGAAAAAAAAAAAATTATGCTGGCCACAAAAGTGATGGAAAAGATGTTTCAAGGGGTCTAACACCTGGAGGGGGGCATGGCGGAGTGGGATACACGCCAAAAGTCCCCGGGAAAAATCTGGCTGTAACAACAATGGCTGTGCATCAGTGATTTCAACACTAAATAATTCTTGCGAAGTGTCAAATGCAGCGGAAGTGGTGCTAGTAGTAGCGCTGGTGGCTGAGCAAGATGAGGTGTTCTGTGTCGCTAAATACTCAACCACGTCCTGACAATCTTGGGAGGTGATGGGACGTGCCTTCTTCCGAGCACTGTACTGTGGGCCAGGTCCACACGAAATTACATTTACATGACCTCGCGCAGACCTGCCAGGTGGCCTTCCTCTGGCTCTGGTACTACCTCTTCCTCTACCTGTTTTGTCCATATCGGGTATGCACGGAGTGGTATATCACACTGCGTGCACTCACGTAGGTAGGTGGGTTCACTTAACTGCACAGGTATGCGCACTGATGCGGTGGGTTCACTGAACAGAACAGGTATACAGTGGCGGGTTCACAGAACAGGTATGCAGTGGCAGGTTCACTGAACAGAACAGGTATGCAGTGGCGGGTTCACTGAACAGAACAGGTATGCAGTGGCGGGTTCACTGAACAGTACAGGTATACAGTGGCGGGTTCACAGAACAGGTATGCAGTGGCAGGTTCACTAAACAGAACAGGTATGCAGTGGCGGGTTCACTGAACAGAACAGGTATGCAGTGGCTGGTTCACTGAACAGTACAGGTATACAGTGGCGGGTTCACAGAACAGGTATGCAGTGGCAGGTTCACTGAACAGAACAGGTATGCAGTGGCGGGTTCACTGAACAGGTATACAGTGGCGGGTTCACAGAACAGGTATGCAGTGGCAGGTTCACTGAACAGAACAGGTATGCAGTGGCGGGTTCACTGAACAGTACAGGTATACAGTGGCGGGTTCACAAAACAGGTATGCAGTGGCAGGTTCACTGAACAGAACAGGTATGCAGTGGCGGGTTCACTGAACAGGTATACAGTGGCGTGTTCACTGAACAGAACAGGTATACAGTGGCGGGTCCACTGAACAGAACAGGTATGCAGTGGCGGGTTCACAGAACAGGTATGCAGTGGCAGGTTCACTGAACACAACAGGTATGCAGTGGCAGGTTCACTGAACAGGTATACAGTGGCGGGTCCACTGAACAGAACAGGTATGCAGTGGCATGTTCACTGAACACAACAGGTATGCAGTGGTGGGTTCACAGAACAGGTATGCAGTGGTGGGTTCACAGAACAGGTATGCAGTGGTGGGTTCACAGAACAGGTATGCAGTGGCAGGTTCACTGAACAGGTATGCAGTGGTGGGTTCACTGAACAGGTATGCAGTGGTGGGTTCACTGAACAGGTATGCAGTGGTGAGTTCACAGTACAGGTATGCAGTGGTGGGTTCACAGAACAGGTATGCAGTGTTGGGTTCACTGAACAGGTATGCAGTGGTGGGTTCACAGTACAGGTATGCATTGGTGGGTTCACAGAACAGGTATGCAGCCAGGAACAAGCTAAGCCTAACTAATCTTTCCCTATGAGAGACAGTCTGCAGCAGCTCGCCCTACTCTCACTAATGCAGGCACACGAGTGACCATAATGGCCGCCGCTGCCTGCCTTATATAAGGGGGTGGGGCTCCAGGGGCTAGTGTAGCCTAATTGGCTACACTGGGCCTGCTGACTGTGATGTAGAGGGTCAAAGTTGACCCTCCATGTGCATTATGGGGCGAACCGAACTTCCGCAAAGGTTCGCCTGCGGGACGCGAACGCGAACCACGGAAGTTCGCATGGAACCGTTCGCAAGCGAACCGTTCGGCCTAACTCTATGGAGGAGGGTGGCTGTGAAGGTGCAAGGGAGAAAGCGGATGAAGACAATGCACCTGAAGGAGTAAGAGGAGAAGGAGGGTGGCTTGTCTTTTGGGTGCTGCTTTTCCTCAGGCGTTCTTGCCATAGCTGTTTGTGCCTTCTCTCCAGGTGCCTTCGTAAGGCACTTGTCCCTACGAGAGAGTTGGCCTTTCCACGGCTCAATTTTTGCTGGCAGAGACAACAGATGGCTTTGCTCCGATCTGAGACACACATGTTAAAACATTTCCAAACTGCTGAGCACCCCTGGGGTGATGGCGCTACGGTGGCATCAGCAGCTGACGTTGAAGGGCATGTTGGCTGGCTGTCCATAGCTGGCGATACATGGCGCCGAACACTGCCCCCAGCTGTTTCTGAGGACGAGCTCCCTCTTCTATCATGGAGTCGTCTCCTCCTACTCCTCTCTGACTCCCCCTCTGAACTGTCCCCCTGGTCATCTCCTTTACCGGGAACATACGTGACATCCGTATAATCGTCATCATAATCCTCTTGCCCATCTTCGCTTTCCTCAGACACCTCCTCAACTGCACCAACTTCAGGTGGTTCATCATCCCCCTCCTCACACGTTACGTCCATACTATCGCCACCTAACTCAGACGTATGAGGTGGTGTACCTGCGCCTTCTTCTTGTTGTCGCAGTAGTGGCTGGGAATCAGTGATTTCACCACCACCAAATAACTCCTGTGAAGTGTCAAATGCAGCGGATGTGGTGCTTGTACTAGCGCTGGTGGCACTGGCTGCGGGAGATGACGTCTTCTGTGTTAAATACTCAACCACGTCCTCACAATTTTGGGAAGTGATGGCACGTGCATTCTTCTGAGCACTGTATTTTGGGACAGGTCCGCATGAAATCACAGCAACACGACCTCGCACAGACCTGCCGGTGCCTGGAGGCCTTCCTCTGGGTCTGCCTCTACCTCTTCCTCTACCTGGTTTGTCCATTTTGTCCATCTCGGGGGATGCTAGGTATATGCAGTGAGCTGGGTTCACTCAACACAACAGGTAGTTATATGCAGTGAGGTGGGTTCACTGAACAGTAAAGGTACTTAGATGCAGTGAGGTGGGTTCACTCAACACAACAGGTAGTTAGATGCAGTGAGGTGGGTTCACTGAACAGTAAAGGTACTTAGATGCAGTGAGGTGGGTTCACTCAACACAACAGGTAGTGAGATGCAGTGAGGTGGGTTCACTGAACAGTAAAGGTACTTAGATGCAGTGAGGTGGGTTCACTCAACACAACAGGTAGTGAGATGCAGTGAGGTGGGTTCACTGAACAGTAAAGGTACTTAGATGCAGTGAGGTGGGTTCACTCAACACGACAGGTAGTTAGATGCAGTGAGCTGGGTTCACTCAACACAAAGCTGGGTATATTCAGTGATGAGGTGGGTTAAGTAAACACAACAGGTACTGGGTATATGCAGTACTGGGTAGTACAATGTGCAGCTCCCTGTCACACACACAGGTAGTCACTGAATGTGCTGGGCTGCTGGCAGAGGCACACACACTATGAATTAGCAAGTGTAAAGTATTGCGGAGATGCCGCCGCGCCGTCTAGCGGCTGGGCGGCTGTCTCCGCGTTCAGACTGGCGGTTTCCGCACAGCAGCATGCGTCTGGTGTGTCTGAGCCTTCATGTGCACAGATGGAGAGCTACGCGCGCGCGCTAGGAGGCAGGACCTTTATGCCAGGAGGAGAGGGATCAGCTGATCAGGTTGGTCAGCTGATCCCAGCGCAGATTGTCATTGGCTGAGTAGCACTGGGTGGCGCTGAGGAGCGCTGCACTATATATAGATCTCGCTGGTTAGTCTCTGGTTGTCTGCCGTTGCGAATACATACGTGTGAGCACTCAGACCATAATCAGATCCAACAGTGTGTTAGAACCAGGTGGACCTGGGAATTCACGCTTAGCCAGATTACGCTTGTGTTATACTTTAGACCAGTTCCAGGGTGTTTTGACCAAGGACCACACACCCAAGCTTAGGAATACTGTGTTATTGCTGTGTTATACTTTAGACCAGTTCCAGGGTGTTGTGATCAAGGACCTCACACCCAAGCTTAGGGATACTGTGTCATTGCTGTGTTATTCTTTAGACCAGTTCCAGGGTGTTGTGACCAAGGACCTCACACCCAAGCTTAGGAATACTGTGTCATTGCTGTGTTATACCTTAGACCAGTTCCAGGGTGTTGTGACCAAGGACCTCACACCCAAGCTTAGGGAAACTGTGTCAGTGCTGCGTTATTCTTTAGACCAGTTCCTGGGTGTTGAGACCACGGACCTCACACTCTAGACTAGGCCTCTGCTTTATACCTGTTATGACCAATTGCTCTCTTGACCTCTCTACTGCTTTCTGATTCGGTAACTATGCATATCTGATTACCTGTTGCCAAACCCTGCCTGTCCCTGGTTACCGAATCAGCCTGACCCTTCTGGCTGTCGCTCATTCCTTGAGTGTTCATTCTTTCTGTACTACTTGTGACACTGCCCTGCTAGGTGTCAGGTAGCTGCAGAGACTCCCTTTTCCTCAGAGGGGCCTCTCTGCAGTCCAGTCAGGGGCTCTATCCCTTAGGAGTCCTTTGACTGCAGTATAGTCTGATTCTCAGCATTATAGGGAATCACTGGCTCTCAAGTTATCTCCATTACCTTTGCCAGGAGATAGTCCTCATACAGCCAAGGGCCACCTGCTCCTCAGGTGGTCCATGCTCATTGTTATCTGCGTCTCCCGCCCCATGGGAGACAGCCTACTGTTGCACCAAAACACTTACACTTTATCAGGTGTCCAGAGGTTAGTTATATATCTGTATTATTGGTGATTCTGCTGATCACCAATAACCAGATTCTCTCTGTGTGCTGACACCGATCGTTACAGAACGGCAGACCTGAAAAACAAAATGGGCGCACTCAACAGCCGTCTTGATGCACTCACCACTCATCAGAGTGCTGGATGATCATCAGACCCAGATCACTGCCTTGTCTGGGTCCATACAGGTCCTTCAGACGGCTGTGAATTCAGTGCGATCTCCTCCAGTTACAGACTTACGTATGTCTGTACCCAAAATGTTTTCTGGTCATAGATCTGACTTTCAGAATTTTAGAAATCGAGTAATGTCGTATTTTGAGTTGAGACCCAACTTGTCAGGAACTGAGCTACAGAGAATTACATTTATCAAGACCCTGCTGTCAGGGGACTCTCAAACATGGGCATATAGCCTGCAGACAGGGCATGAGGCTTTGACATCAGTCGAGGAATTTTTTAAGGCCATGGCCATAATTTATGATGATCCGGACATTGCCTCCACTGCTGAGCGGAAGCTCAAAACTTTGCGTCAAGGCAAAGATCCGGTAGAGGTCTACGCAGCTGAGTTCAGGAAGTGGTCTGTGTCAGCTAGGTGGGGAACTTTTGCACTATTAGACTGTTTTTTTATCAGGGTTGTCAGATGCAGTCTCATATTTGATGTTGGGACACCCTGAACAGAAATCTATCGATGAGGCTATTGCTTTAGCAGTACGGGTTGATCGGCGTTTACGCTATCAGAAACAGACCCGGGGTAAGAACACTGTGAGATACGTCTCCTACGCCTCTCCTCCACCCGTGTCGCCCCCGCCAGAGCCAATGCAAATTGGACAGTCAAAGTTGACACAAGTGGAAAGGAATCGCAGGAAAACAGAACAGCTCTGTTTATACTGTGCAGAGGAGGGTCATAAGGTGCAGAATTGTCCCAAGAAGTCGGGAAATGCTGCCGCCTAGGTGTAGTCAGAGGTAATACCCTAGGCGCGCAGTCTTTACCTCTAAACGATAATCGCCTGCTCCGGTGTATAGGTGTCCCCAGTATAGCCAGGTCTATAGGTGTCCCCAGTATATGCAGCCAGGTGTATAGGTGTCCCCAGTATAGCCAGGTCTATAGGTGCCCTCAGTATATGTAGCTAGGTCTATAAGTGCCCCCAGTATATGTAGCTAGGTCTATAAGTGGCCCCAGTATATGTAGCTAGGTCTATAGGTGTCCCCAGGAGGGGAGGAAGCCAGTGAAAGAGGGTGATGGGCAGTGGCGGAGAAGGGGGGGGAAGTCTCCCTCCCTTCCCTCACCTTGGGGCCCCCCTTCCTGGCTCTCCCCTATGGAATGTGCACAGCGGCTGACAGCGGGCGGGGACTTACCGCTGTTACAGCCACCGGAGGGAGCGCTGATCTGAGAGCCAGGAAGGGGGAGACTTCACCCCTTCTCCGCTGCTATGCCCATCGCCCTCTTTCACTGGCTGCCTCCCCTCCTGCTCAGGGTTCTCTGGCGGCCCCCCCCCCCCCCCGACCACGGGCCCTCGGTCCGTGCCCGAGTACCCGAATGGTCAGTCCACCCCTGGTTCTGACCTATCCCTGATACGTTACCTGCACTTTCTCTTTCATCATAAATTCATGTCTGTTTTTAATTCTGTTTTTCTGCTTAATCTTTAGCAGAATTGGTTAACTGGATATAGTCATTTTCTCTAGTCCAGATGGTTTCATTTTTTTATAAAGTGATGATTACTACACCTTCCTGAACACGTTAAGGTCAATGTGCAGGTCAAAGAAAGTTTTTGCTTTGACAGCATGAACAATTCTATTTCAGATTAGAAGTTAAAGTCTTTTGAGTATTTGCTCACAACATTATACAGTACAATGTATGTCTAAAATATCCATTGACTCTGGATAGTTTTATTTATTTTTTTAAATGTAGATACCTGTAACGCTGGCTGTGATACAAACTAACCAGTTACACAGAAAATACGAAAATCGAGGTCAGATCGTTAACTGAGGTCATACACGTGAAGTCTGAGATTTGCGGTACAAAGGGGCTAAAACAGAGCAATGTCAATTACAGACTAGGATCATACAAATAAATCAGATGTCTGAGGTACAGTTAAGGATGAGACAGAGACGAGGTCGATAGGCTAGCCGAGGTCAATATCAGGTATTAGATGACTGTAGTACAGAGGGATAAGACTTTAATCAATAGTGGAGGGCTTGCCGGGTCATACACAGAAAAACAATCACAATAATACAATATACAATACTAACTAAGGATAGATATATATCGCAAACACTGCATATATATCTATCTCAGCAGAACTCTAACTAGATTCAGAAGCAGAGCAAAGTCCAGTGCTCAGTGATCTGATTGCTATAACGGGGAGGGAAATGGAGGCTGCCATATTTATTTCCTTTTAAACAATACCAGTTTTGGCTGCAGTAGTATCTGAATCAAACCAGAAACAAGCATGCAGCAAATCTTGTCAGATCTGACAATAATGTCAGAAACACCTGATCTGCTGCATGCTTGTTCAGAGGCTATGGCTAAAAGTATTAGAGGCAGAAGATCAGTAGGATAGCCAGGCAACTGGTGTTCTTTAAAAGGAAATGAATATGGCAGCATCCATGTCCCCCTTGCTTCAGTTGTCCTTTAAATGGTCAGGGGGGCATTTTAATGCAGAAAAAGGCCTACGGCAAGGCTCACCTTGGTAGGTTCTCATATTTGAACACTAAGTGGTCAGATTCTGAAGTCAAGTGTGTTAAAGAGCAGCTATACACATGTAACAAAATGTTTCCACTGTAAGATGAAGTATAAAAATAGTATTGCGGTTTCCCACAGGGAAATAGTACTGTGGCTTTCCCAGGGAATCCTAGAGCCCAGGGAGCCCGGCTCAGATACTGCTCTCCTCCTCATCATGCATGTGCCAAAGGAAAACTGAGGAAACTCTTAGCAATGCCATCGTGTTGACTGCGGGCTGAGAAGATCTGTGTTATGGACAGTCGTTTTAGAAAAATCTTCCATCATACAGATAATTGTTTCCTACATCCTGAAGCAGTATTAAGGGCGAAAAAAACAAATTAGGGTAGTGCACACGGCTTCATGTAGATGTAAATATTATTGTAAAAGAATGTTTTTACATACACCTGCAATGTGCTGTACTGTCTTTTTACAACAAAAACATAATTGACTCTTGCTGCTTCCTCTTGCCCTTCAAAAAACAAACAAGTGGGAAGACATATGCAAAGATTTCATGTTGTCAGGACTGCATTCAGAGCTGCCTACTTGTAGTACTACATTCAGAATCAGAATCAGAATCACTTATTTCGCTAGGTAAAACGGGGGTTGTACCCGGAATTATTTTTGGCACATACAGGGTCGGTGATGGTACAGCAAAATACACGAAACAGTAATATAAATTACATGCTAAGCAAATATATAATACGTAGAACTTAGTGGAGGGTCCTGAGGGGTCATCCGAGGGCTATGTGAGCCGAGCTGCCACATTCCCTGAAGCGCTCGACATCTCTGCAGCTATTCGGATGCCCCAAGGAATGGCCTTGGAGAAAAAAAGAAAAAAGTAGAGTAGAGAGAGAGAAGAGAAAGGAGAGAGATAGTCCCTGGGCATTGCCGTATCTGGCTCGTGGACTGGTTGGATGTCCCAGTGGCCATCGGTGCAATTGGACAGTTTGGAGGCCTGATGTACAACCATGGGGCTGCAGTCACAGTGGTGGTGGAGCTCAGGACTTCTGGTACCCCTGTTGTACCTGTGGTGGAGAGGCTCTGGCAGCATTAGAGGAGAGTCCATGCTGACTGAGGCCTAGTCAGCGGCCCCAGTATGGGAGCTTAGAGTCCAACAATAGGGCTGCGGGCACAGGAGACCCAGCACAGTGGTGCAGCGCAGAACTTCTGGACCTATGTTGTATCTGTGGAGGCTCTGGCAGTGGTGGAGGTAAGACTCTGGTGGAAAGGCTCTGGCAGCGGTGGAGGAGAACATGGTTCCCGGAGACCATGCTGGGTAGCTTGAATACTGGGACCAGGGCTGTGCGGGGATCAGCTGCCTACTGTGCTTATGGATGGGACAGATGCTGATCCTGGTCTCAGCAGCGGCAATGGAGAGCTGTGCTGGTGCGTCAGAGTCCGGGGAGCCGGAGCAGCTCAGCTGATCAGCAGAGTGATGGCCTGGTCTTTGGAGCAGCAGAGAGTGGCGGCCTGATCAGCTGTTCGGCAGAGTAACAGTGGCGGCCTGGTCTCCGGCGGCAGCCTCCGTTCAGCTGAGAGCGGCGTCGGAGCAGCAGCTGATGCTATCTTTCATGTGGCGTCCCTGGCAGCATCAGCGGTGGTGGGACATGTGTGGCGTGGAGGTGGCGTGGGCAGAGAGCGATGTCTCGGCGGTAAAATGCTACGTCCTGGCTCCCCCGGCTGAAGTGATCCATCCTTGCGGCGGACTTTCTCCCGCTTTTTTGGCACTCTTTCATTTGCAGGGGGCTGCCATGGTGTTTCCCATGTGCAGTGAGAGGCTGGGAGCAGCAGCGGTGGACCAGCTGTGGCTTCCCTCTGTGCAGCAACCTGGATCCACTGGCAGCGCCTGTTGGCTGTGAGCGGTGGGGGAACAGCTGTGAGTTCCCTCCTTGCAGCGTCTGGGTCTCCATGGCGGTGTCCGGGTCTTCAGGCCGCTGTGAGCAGCGGCAGGGAAACAGCTGTGATCTCCTCCGCGCGACGTCCGGCTTTCTACCGCGGCAGCTTCTATCAACACGGAGCGTCTTAGGTCAGCTGATCGAGTCGACTGGATCAGCTGAGAGCGGAGCGGCGTCTTTGTCCAGGCCGTGAGATGGTGGTGCCCGCATGGTCTTGTCTGCTGGATCCCGGTAGCAGGAACAGCGTGGGCACCGATGAACCAGACTCGTGCAGACTGGAACACGAGGTCTGCAGTCGAGGGGGGAACCAGTTGGAAACAGATGCCAATTAGGTAGAAAGGAGGAGACAGGGCCGGAAGCCTTGTGTGCCACGGCTGCTTAGTCCAGCGCCATCTTGCAATTAATTTTATCTTTAGAAATGTATCTCCTGTTTTAACTCCTAGGAGATCATTTTCATATTTTCTTTAAAATATCTTTAAGCATTTTATAATTAAAAAAGTACCCAATGATTGGTAAAAGGTGCTATCAAAATTATTTTCAGTATTTTCTTGCTTGCTGTTGAAATTATGACATGATACTGGCGGGTGTGTCGGGGAGATGGGAGCTACAGCATGTGAGCTGGCACTGGCCCAGCACGCTCCCCCTGATGCCACACTGCCTCCTCACTCTAGTGCTAGGAGGTAGAGACCTTCATGCTTCATGCTGCTGTCTCACTCTCTGGATCAGCCATGCCTCCTTAAAGTTGTGGGGAACGTGCATGATCCACAAATTGGGTTGGAATGGGTTAATATTCATTTGATAGTTGCCAGTGAGTGCCAGCTGTCAGAAACTTTGGAGCCGGCAGGGAATCAAATACATCAGTGAGTGGATGGAGCTAATCGTTCACAGCTTAAAGCAGTAGGATCAGCCATACTATTCCAAGGGAAAAAAAAACACATATATAAGTAGATAAATACTTGATCTACTTACATAACATGTATTGTACTGTCCACGTTTTGAAATCAGTGAATGTTATATAGTAAATGACGAGAATTCTGTTCCTGGTGGGGGCCATGTCTTTTGCCCACAGTAAAGGCTAACTCGTGATGTCATTTCTGCCCTTTACTTTTTTTCTTGTCTCCTACAATCGCGGAGTCACCTCAGCCTTGCTTGTAAACACAAGTGATTAGGGGATCAGGTTTCAGATAAGCAGCAGGCAGGGAAATAAAGGGAAGAGGAGGAATTGATTATAGATAAAAAGAACCCCCAGCATGCAATTCTTTGGCACCGACTACTAAAGAGCCAGTGCTCCTAAGGTATATGATAACTCCAAATCATAACAGCAGAAAACATTTTGAAAGTTTTGAATGCAGGATTAGCATTTTTATCACTTAATACACTCAGACCAGTTGCTGCTGAAATTTGATTTTTATGGTGACGATACCGCTTTAAAGTGAACTAAGCAGCTCCTGGCTTCAAATAGCTGCAAGGGCTGCCATTGTTCAGAAGCTCAACCCCTGCTGTTTTACAACTAGCATTGTCCAGGCTAGGTGTGAAATTCTTCAACTGTAACTGATGTTTTCTGTTTGAAGTACAATGAGGGTTTGTTTGTGGTCAGTTAAGTCTAATGAGGTGATTTCTTATCTGTGTTCCACAATCTCCTGCTCAGAGACCGCAGGTCCTTTGCCTTTGCGGACGGACAAAGTGGCTATTTTAACCCTTAGATGTAAAAAAATGAGGTAAATTGAAAGTTTTTTTTTAATAATAAACCACATTTTTAGAATGCATTTTTAATTTGCTATATAGCTGCCCTGGGTGTTAAAAATGATGCTCGGTTCACTTTAATGTACCATTTATAATTTTTTAGACTTTTATTACATAAATACATAAATGATGTATTGCTTTTAATTTTTAAAAACTATTTTTTCACAAAAGTGCCCTTTTAAAAAACTGTCTCAATGAAGTGCCGTTCCATCTTTATTGTAAACTCTACGACATTCCTGTCTGACAGGGTAGTAGCAGTTACATACAGGTCAACTGGCTCCTCTGACCCTACCCATTAATATCCCCTCTCAGCCTGCTGGTACTTAGACTTTTGTCCAGCAGAAATCTATTGAGCAATGCGCATCAGCTTAACTATACTGCTTGATACAATGCTGTGCTGTCCAGCAATAAACACAGCACCACTCCTCCTCCACCTGTTTTCACAGAAATTTTCCAACATGTCTGATCACACTTTTGATCAATAAATATCAATAAACTACCAGAAATCAGTCAAAATCAATCAGACTATATTGGGGTTAAAGATGTCTGGCAGATTTGTTGAATAAATTGGCGGGGAATATATATACGACATTATTTATACCCAACCGTAATCTGATATGATTATGGCTACTCACATGGGGCCCCCTCACTTATTCTGCACAGGGACACTCTGTTGGCCTTGTCCACCACTAATATTATAGATTATATATATATATATATATATATATATATATATATATATATATATATATAATATATTGGACTGTAAGTCGCACTTTCTCTCCCCCAAAACTGTCTTATAGTCCGAATGTATGGTGCAGAGTGTGGGTGGAGTGCATGGGCAACCGGCAATAGAGTGACATGTGTCACAGTACCAGCACAATCGTCTCCAGCTGGTTCTATAATCCTTCCTGCAGCGCCAGCTTTTACCAGATGCAAAGACCCGATGTAGCTGTGAGGAAAGGAGCTCCGGGCAGACTTCAGATCCCTGCGGCGGAGGAAACACTTTGGCATGCTGCAGATCCTTAAGCCTCCTGTGTCGGCGCCATTCTGGGCCTGGGGGAGAAGCAACAGGGCGGCAGAGCTCTTACAGACTTCAGATCCCTATGGCGGCGGAGGAGGACACACTTGGCATGCTGGGGATCCTTCAGCCTCCAGTCACAGGAGCAGCCAATCAGACAGGGTGCTGCTCGCAATTACACCTGCCAATCACCGCAACTTTGCTCGTTGACTGGAACCGATGGTCTTGGAGGCGGGGCCATCGACCCCAAAGACGTTGCCATGGACTCACCTCCAATACCATTGGTTCCAGTCAACGAGCAGAGCAGCAGTGATTTGCAGGTGTAATTGCAGGCAGCACAACACCTGACTGTTTGCTCCTGTGACTGGAGGCTGAAGGATCCCCATGGTGCAAAGTGTGTCCTCCGCCACCACAGTCTGTCAGAGCTCCACTGCCCTCTTGCTTTTCCCCAAGCACAGAATGGCGCCAGCAGCACATCCCGTTGATTGTAAGTTTAAAAGCTAAGAGGGTCAGAATTGGACATGGGGACAGAAGGTGACACAGGAGAGACAGAAGAGGGTACGAGAGGGACAGAAGAGGACATGGGGAAACAGGAGGGACAGAAGAGGGCACAGGAGGGACAGAAGAGGGCACAGGAGGGACAGAGTGGGGCACCGGAGGGACAGAAGAGAGCACAGGAGGGGCAGAAGAGGGCACAGGAGGGACGGGGGGCACCGGAGGGACAGGAAGCGAGCACAGGAGGGATAGGAGAGGGTACAGGAAGGGCAGAGGGGGGCACAGGAGGGACATAAGTGAGTACTGGAGGGACAGAGGAGGGCATAGGAGGGACGGAGGTGCATCGGAGGGAGAGGAAGAGAGCACAGAAGGGGTAGGAGAGGGCACAGGAGGGGCAGAGGGGGGCACAGGAGGGACATAAGTGAGTACTGGAGGGACAGAAGAGGGCACAGGAGGGACGGAGGTGCATCGGAGGGAGAGGAAGAGAGCACAGGAGGGACAGAAGAGAATAAGCGGACTGAGGGGGGCAGAGGAGGGCACAAAAGGTACAAGGAGGGACACAAGTGGCACATAGTACTTGGAGGGAGAACACCCACAAGACGCCCCCGCACCATGGATGGTTTAGTTTTTTTTTTTTCTCTTACATTTTGTCCTCTAAACTTAGGTGCGTCTTATGGTCCGAAAAATGCAGTGTGTGTGTGTGTGTGTGTGTGTATGTATATATATACATATATATATATATATATATATATATATATATATATATATATATATATATATATATATATATATATAATTTATTCACTTATCTACTGCAAAGTAAACTACTATAAGGTAAATGCACATGCAAAATAATGGTTACCCAATTCCTAGGGATGCAGTTTTAAGTACCAGTGATTTATAGTGGATAGTGCTCTCCTCTTGGCTTGCAGCGCAGGGTCCCTGGTTCAAATTCCAGCCAGTGCACTGTCTGCATGGAGTTTGTATGTTCTACCTGTTTCTGTATGGGTTTCCTCTGGTCACTCTGGTTTCCTCCCACATCACAAAAACATGCAGATAAGTTAATTGGCTTCCCCCCTAAATTGGCCATAGACTATGATGGACATATGATAATGGTAGGTAATAGATTGTGAGCTGCTCTGAGGGACAGTTAGGCTGGCTGAACTGCGCATTTGCAGAGTCTCTCGTCTACCGCTCAACAGTGCGATTCGGGTGCAATTTAAATACAGTCGAATTGCAGCAGTTGTAACAACACCAGGGGTGTTACTGGGTGGAGGAGGAACGCGACATATTGAGTCTCACCCTGGGGGGGTGGAGGGGAGGGTGTCTGTACAGTGGAGGAGCAAAGGCAGATATTCACTTTCAAGGCCAAGATATGCCTTCTGCCATAAGTATAGTATACTAGTAAACTCTTTCTATTTAATTAGAGGCAATAGAACAAAACACATAGGGCCTGATTCACAAAGCGGTGCTATCAGTTAGCACGCTGGTGAAAAGCCCTTTATCATGCCTAAACTCAGTTTAGGTGTGATAAGTTTAGGTGTGATAAGTTTAGGCATGATAAGTTTAGGTGTGATAAGTTTAGGTGTGATAAGTTTAAGCACCAACTGGGTTAGCACCGCAGCGCACAGCTGATCAAAAGTTTTGCGCTAGCAAAGTCTGATGCACTTCGCATAGAGTTTAATGGCGCTGCTTTGCGTGAGGGACTTTGCGCGCGATCTAAACTTATCTAAACTTATCATGCCTAAACTTAGCATGCCTAAACTTATCACGCCTAAACTTATCACGCCAAAACTGGCTTTTCACCAGCGTGGTGCGATGGTTATCACGCCTAAAGTCTCTAACTGGGTTAGCACCGCTTTGTAAATCGAGCCCATATACAGTAATTCACTTACATACAAGAATGAGGCATAGAGGTCATCTGTGCAAAAAGCTTAAATGAAGTGCAGATCCTTAAACATTGCTGTTGAATATGTTGTTTGTGGCTGCGCTCTTCTCCATGTATGAGTGTGGCTGTGCTTGCGCAGTAGCATGAAGCCACTTGTGTATGGCTTTTAACTCCGTACACAAGCAGATTCATGCTGCTGCGCAGGCGCATCCAGGACTCGCACAGGCGAAGTGCGGCAAGCTCACACACAAAAGGGTGCATGCCCCCAAAGAAGAAGATGGTCCCGGCTGGCAGCAGAGGGTTTGAGGAAGAAACGGGGAGGCCTCTGAAACATCCAAAGACTTCCTTCTACTGATGTAGGTACTTTGTGATGATCATATCTTCAATCAGAGAATTCAGATCGTATTGTATGAAAACAAGGAAGCTGGTGGGCTCAAACAATTATCAATCATTTCTTTAACCTCCTTGCTGGTTATCCCGAGCTCAGCTCGGGGTAACCTGCGTAGGAGGATTTCTCAGGCTCAGCTGGGCCGATTTTCACAATTTTTTTTTCCTGCACGCAGCTAGCACTTTGCTAGCTGCGTGCAGTTTCCGACCGCCGCCGATTCGCTGCTACCCGCCGGGCCACCCCCTGCTCCAGACCCCTTGAGCAGCCTGGCCAATCAGTGCCAGGCAGCGCTGAGGGGTGGATCGGGATTCCCTCTGACGTCCCGACACGTCATCCCGCCCGGTTGCCATGGCGACCGGGGAAGCCCAGCAGGAAATCCCATTCTGAACGGGATTTCCTGCTTACTCTGATTGCCGAAGGCGATCAGAGTGGATAGGGAGATGCCGCTTGTCAGCGGCTATCATGTAGCGAGCCCTCGGCTCGCTACATGATTTAAAAAATTTTTTTTTTTTAAAAGTGCTGCGCTGCCCCCTTGCCGCCAGGGCAACGGCAAGGGGGTTAAAGGGAACCTAAACTGAGAAGGATATGGATTTTTCCTTTTAAAATAATACCAGTTGCCTGACTCTCCTGCTGATCCTGTGTCTCTAATACTTTCAGTCACAACCCCTCAACAAGCATGCAGATCAGAAGCTGTGACTGAAGTCAGACTGGATTAGCTGCATGCCTGTTTCAGGTGTGAGATCTAGATACTACTGCAGAAAATTGATCAGCAGGAGTGCCAGGCAACTGGTATTGTTTAAAAGGAAACATCCATATCCCTCTCAGTTTAGGTTCCCTTTAAAGAGATGGTCGATCGACATGGCAAAAGTATTTCATAGATTGTGATCGTAACTGGTTTAGATACGATTGTAAGTTAGATTCTTTAATGTTGGAGATCAATTAAATACGATCTTTTCTTTCAATTTGAATGATCTCAATAATATGCTTGTTCGCTAAAAATCGCAGTTAATTGGCACCTTAAAGGAGTTATCAGGCATTGGAAAGTAAAATAAGGGCTACTTACCCGGGGCTTCGTCCAGCCCCAAGCTCCCAGCATGTCCCTCGCCGCAGCTCTGTGGTGAGCTGTTCGCGAAGAGGCAGCGACAGCGAAACGGCTCACCGCAGAGCTGCAGCGCAGGACATGCTGGGAGCTTGGGGCTGGACAAAGCCCCGGGTAAGTAGCCTTTATTTTACTTTCCAATGACTGATAACTCCTTTAAAGTGAACCAGAGAGGAAGCACCATCATGCGTTTTACCAAATATATCAGTGGGAACATTAGAGAAAACACCTACCCTGCTCTCTGTTTCATTCTTCACTGTTCAGCTTTCTTCTAACAGCCCTGATAAAACTCCCCGACTGAGCATTCAGTCTGGCTTTGCTATAATGACTCAGCTATAATGATTCCTGAGCAGAGCCACAAGGGGGCAGGCTTGGGATTGAAAAGACACCAGAAAACACAGACTCCGCTATAATGATTCCTGAGCAAAGCCATACTAAATGCTCAGTATGGAATTTTATTAGGGATGATAAGAAGCAAGCTGTGCAGTGAAAAATGAAACAGAGAGCAGGGTAGGTGTTTTCTGTAATGTGCCCACTGATACATATGATAAAATACATGAGGGTGCTTCGTCTTTGGTTCACTTTTAAGTGTACCAGAGATGACTGAAAAAAAAATAATTCATACATACTTGGGGCTTCCTCCAGCCTGATCGCTCCTTCTGCGCTGTCCTCCGGCTTCCTTAATCTTCTGTAACGGGTCCCGGTATCTTCGGCCAGTCGGCGCATGCGCAGTGCGGCTGCGCATGATCCCCCGTCTCGCTCTCGAGGTCCGGAGAGTTCTGTTGTGACGGGAGCGAGGAAAGCGCCCAGTGACAGGAGTGAGACTGGGGAGCGCACACAGCCGAACTGCGCATGTGCCGACTGGCCAAAGATACCTGGACCCGTTACAGAAGAACGAGGAGATGCAGGACGGCGCCAAGAGAGCGATCAGGCCGGAGGGGGCTGGAGGAAGCCCCAGGTATGTATGAACTTTTTTCAGTCATATCTGGTCCTATAAAGCCTATGATGTCTGCAGCAACTATCACCATTTGTATGTAAGACATATTGAAAAGGAATAGCTAACTTTTTTTATAATTCTGTCACATGCAGATGACTGTTAGAGGCTTGGCAACCCATAAACTATAGGTGGAAAAGCAAATTAACCTTTGGTTCTGTGCTGTGTTAAGAAGCCAGTTGAGATGTAAAAGGTATTTAGCAGAGTTCTTTGAAGAGAGTGCAGATGTAACACAATCACAGAAGATATACTGTACACTGCAGTCACATATGATAGGAGTAAATCTTGAGCATGAGGTTAACGGTTTATTGGCTTGCTCTGTGGGAGAAAGACTGTACAGTTTGTCTTATGGAGTGCTGTCAATTTTGCTTCATTGCCCTCTCAGCAAGCTGCTATCAATACAAGCAATCAATGTTTGGAAAGGAAGACCTCTACTGTGTTTTTTCCTGTGTGCTCTTATTAGCCATGACTTCCCCTGTGACAGACACAGTGGTGTCATATAATCCCTAATGTTGAGGCCCAGCTTTTCACATGTTGCTGTGTATCTGCTCTGTAAAGTCACAGGTCCGTGACTAATTCCATTTGCTGGATAAATGCTTTCTTGTGCTTGCTTTTACACTTAAGAGATATTCAAATACCTCCCAATTAGCCCATCTACTTAGCACTACTTCCTGTCAGGAAGGACTTTTCTGCTTGGAGTTCTTGAGTGGCAAACCTTTCCCAGCTGGTTTGGTCATGCTAAATAGTGCTCTTTAGTAATCAGTCACAGGGTACATTATGTAGGGGGGCTGATGGCCACATCTATTCTGACTGTATAGCATCCTACTATCAAGCAAAAAAGGGTTCAATAAAAAATGTTACTGTTAACGGCAAACCAAGGCGTAAAAAAAACAGAAAAAAGTAAATACTTTCTTAAGGAGAGGGAAGTCTGTGGATCATCCAGAGGCTTCCCACGCAGTACTCTGGTCCTCCGCTGCTGCTTGGGACCCTCCTTAACATTGGTGGCCACGCTCCTTTTCTGGCATGAGAGCAACCACTCTACAACCCCACGAGCATGGCCGCACATGCGTATTTGCAAGGAGCCGCTCGTGCATATAGATATGATTCACTCATTTAGTCCAACTCTAGCAAAAGGGTAAAATTATACCTGCACACAACAGAAACCACATTGATCAAATATTTTAAATATTCACAGGTTGCCCCCAGCAGCCCATAATATCCCTGCCTGGGATTCTTTGCTCCGTCAAGTCCGGCCACAGGGTGCAGGGCATTGGTGGAAAGTTCCTGCTCTTCCCTTTTCTACATTTCTATTGGCTGGGCTGGCCTTGCTCTGTCTGGCCTAGCTCTGTCTCTGCCTGCGCTCAGCACACTCCAGGCTGCAATGGCGACAGGCTAAGCAAGAGTACCATTGCTGCCTGCACCAGACCAATGAGGAGGACGGAGGAGAGAGAATTCATGCGTGGGTGTAACATTTAATGCATTTCATATTTTGGGGGATAACATCTACTGCATTTCATATGTGTTGGTAACATCTGCTGCATTTCATGTGTGGGAGGGGGCATGGGATACACTGCTAGTAATGGACAAAAGTTTGTAAATTACATTCAGGGGAGTAAAATCAGAAAGGTTTAGTTTACATTGGGGAAGTGCAAAAATCAGTTTAAATGTGATGTTAAAGATAGTTTCTATATTTATTTTTAAGGGCAAGGACTAATACCACTGTATGAAAAGTGAAGTGATGGTCAGTGGAAATGCAACACTAGCAGTATGGTGGCTATGTGCCTTGCGTAATCACGGTGCAGGCTGCAGCAGATAACATATTCACTAATAGTAGTAGCAGGATCCTAGATTTTAATCACTACACAGGGTCTGTATAGGTAGCCATACACTGGTCGATTTGCCATCAGATTCGACCAACAGATAGATCCCTCTCTGATCGAATCTGATCAGAGAGGGATCGTATGGCTACCTTTACTGCAAACAGACTGTGAACCGATTTCAGCCTGAAACCGTTCACAATCTGTTGTGGTGGTGCTGCTGCCGCTGCTCCCGCCCGCATGCCCGCATACATTACCTGCTCCGCCGGCATGACTGCCCCCGGTCACGGCTGCTCCGTCTCCGCTCTGGTCTCCAGGTGCGGCATGCATTACTTCTTCCTGCCCGGCAGGAAGTTTAAACAGTAGAGCGCCCTCTACTGTTTAAACTTCCTGCCGGGCAGGAGGAACTGAAGCATGGCGGAGACCAGAGCGGAGATGGAGCAGCGGTGACCGGGGGCAGTCGCGCCGGCGGAGCAGGTAATGTATTGCCGCTCTATTGCGTCGGTCGTCGAGACTCGAACGCCGCTAGCGACGTGCTCCCTACCCGCGGGCGATCGGCTGTAATTTTCCGCACGGAGCGATCGACGGGATCGGACGAAATGGATCGAAATTCGGCGTGTAGCGTGAACGATTGGCAGCAGATTCGATCCCAGTGATCGAATCTGCTGTCGAAACGGCGGCAAATCGGGCCAGTGTATGGCCAGCTTATGTTCTCCTTGTATTTTTGTAAGTTTCCCACATCCAGAAAACACACTGATAAGTTAACTGTCACCCCCTCTCCCAACCCTGCTTAAAAACAGGACATTATAGCAAACCTCCCAACTTTTTTAGATAGGAAAGAGGAACACCTTTTTTTCATGCCCCTGTGTCACCTCCAGTGATGGTCATACTCGGGTGTAATAATACGGGAGCAGCCCCTGCATCCGCAGGGGTGCCCAGAGCTGTAAGGGGCGCTTACTTCTACTTCACTACCACTGATAAAGGGGTCCAGCCTTCAGATCAGGTGTTTTTGTGGCTACACTTGTTATAGGTGTGGAGATTACAATGTCTACACTTGTTTTAGGACCCCTACAAGATGGGCCCCCAGGGTGCGAGGGTCACCAGGGGTAGGCAAAGGAAACGGTGTGAATATTGGGAGGTCCCATCAAAGTTTCTCTGGGGGCCCCATGATTTGTAGTTATTGCTCTGGCCATACCCCTAGTCATACCACAAAGATTTCATAATCGAAAAGCATAGCTTTCATTAGTTTTCTCTCTTATTAACATTTGAAAAAAAGAAAAATGTCAATTTAAAGGATGGGACTGAAGATTAGAGTTAGTTATACACATTTATTCAGTAGATAAATATATTTACATAGATCTGTACTTCAATCCTGAAAGAGGTACACATGAGGAAGAGAGAGGAGGGATTCGGTTCTCAAAGAGGGACTGTCGCTCCAAAAAGAGGACAGCTGAGAGGTATGTGATAGGGATTTTGAACTGTGGGGATTACAGATGATTAGTTAGATACAATTGTTATTTTCCATTGGCATAAGCAGCCCATACACTCAGCCGATTTTCTGGCCGACCGATCGATCGCGATCGATCGATCGATCGATCGCAAATCGGTTGGCCAATCGACCGATCGACGGCCGATTTCGATCGATTTCGATGGATTTCCATCGAACTAGCAGGGTGGAAAATTTAGGTCGATCTGATGAGATTGCTTATCAGTTTGCATTGGCCTTAATGGAAATCTGATGGCAAAAAAATGCCATCAGATCGAATTTCAACAGATTTCAAACTGAAATCTATTGGAATTCTATCCTGGTAAAAAATGTTCTAAAAACGCATCAGATAGATCATCAGATGCATTTCTTATCTGTCTGCTGCCAATCTGACGAGTGTATGGGCACCTTTAGCATACATAGTGGAAATTAACCAAGGCAATCAAAATTGTCTGGAATCAGTCCAAGCTGCATACTAACTTGCATACAGACTTGAACAACATTTGTTATACAGGTGAAACTCGAAAAATTAGAATATCGTGCAAAAGTTCATTTATGTCAGTAACTCAACTTAAAAGGTGAACCTAATATATGAAATAGACTCATTACATGTAAAGTTAGATATTTATTTTCTTATTATTGTGATGATTATGGCTTACAACTTATGAGGACCCAGGGGTGTTGCTAGGATCCTAAGAGATCCGGGGCACTTTTGGGCACTCCAGCCAGAAAATGGGTGTGGCCACGCACCAGAATGTGGGTGTGGTCATGGGTGAAGCCACATTTACATGAACTTAATAGTGGTCTAAGTAGGCCTGCCCACCAAAATGTTGAATGAATCTCCCTTCCCATTGATTAAAAAAATGCTGCATATCACATATATAGGTAGTGTCATTTAAACATAGTTTCCTGGCTTCTGGGCTGGCTGGCCTGTTGCCAGGTTATCTGGCAGTTCCCCCATAGCATTCCCTGACCTTCTAGTGGAACGCCTCCCATGTTCCCACTTTCCCATGTGCCTTCCATTGAAGCACCACAATTCCCAGCATGACCCCATAGAAGAACCACAGCTCCCTGCATACCCCCATAAAGGCATCACAGCGCCCAGCATGGCACCACAGCACCCAGTATGCCCGCTGTTGAGGCACCACAGCACCCAGCATACCCCTGATTGATGCACCACAGCTCCCAGCATGCCCACTATTGAGGCACCACAGCCAACTCTGCCTGGGTGACATTCGGGGGAACCCCAGAATAGATTCGGGGCACGTGCCACTGATCTTTGGGGCTAGCAATGCCCCTGTGAGTAACCCAAAATCAAAATCTCAGATCATTAGCATATTGTGAAACGTTCATTATTCTACCAGGGCCGGAATTGTACTTTTTACCAACCAAGGCCCTCTGTTACCAGCTGCCCCCCAGACCGACAGCATATTAAACTTCCACCACAGCACAGAAGGGATTAGATTATAAGTGATGGCAGGGATTACATTATATGATCCTCTGAGGACAATAAGTGACACGATGGCAGGAATTACATTGTAAGCTCCTTGGTGAGCAACACATTCGGTGAGTGACAGGCAGCTAAGAGATCACTGTACTGTAAGTGCCGGTTCATGGCCCCTTCATCCCCCAAATGCCAGATCTGGCTATTGGCGGCACCCCTGTGTTCAAACTCTGTGAAGCAGGGTGACCATGAGCCGGCATTGGCTGCTAATGTGTGCAGAGTCAGCACAGCCAGCATCAGTAACAGCCTGTTCAGGCACTCACCTGAGTGCTGCAAATGTTCAGCAGGTTTACTGCTTCTGCCAGCCTGCTGCCCACAGCCTTCCCTTTGCTTTCCTGGTACCCTAGGCCATGACCATTGTGGCATTGCCTGAAATCTAGCCATATATTCTAGGCTCAAAGTCCTGCTGCCTGCAGCCTTCCCTTTGCTTTCCTGGTGCCCTAGGCCATGGCCATTGTGGCATTGCCTGAAATCTGGCCATATATTCTAGGCTCAAAGTCCTGTTGTCCACAGTCTTCCCTTTGCTTTCCTGGTGCCCTAGGCGATGACAATTGCGGCCCTGCCTGAAATCCGGCCATGTATTTTAGGCTCAAAGTGTCAGACTCTAATCATTTTATGAATCCAAAACACCTGCAAAGGGTTCCAATTTCATATATTAGTTTTAATTTTTAATTTAAGTTTAAGTAAATGGACTTTTGCACAATATTCTAATTTTTCGAGTTTCACCTGTAAGCTAGAAAAATGTGCAATTCATGGATCAACTTGAGTATGGATTTGGTCAGTGATGGCTACACTTGGCACTCCAGCTGTGACAAAGCTACAAATCCCATCATGCCTCTGCCTCCCCGGGTTATGCTTAAAGCTGTCAGAGTATTGCAATGCCTCATGGGACTTGTAGTTCCACCACAGCTGGCGTGCCAAGGTTAGCCATCACTGGATTCGGTTGTGAATTTCTATGAAAAACAGTGACTTGAATTGTTCAATGTACTATGTAAAGCACTGCAAAAAATCTCAGCTACACAAATATACAATTGGTGATAATGCTAATTTAAAATACAGGCAGTTCCCTACTTACAACAGGTTCTGTTCCGGGAGATTGTTTGTAAGTTGAATCATGTGTTAAACAAAGTAAAGCATAGAAAAATGATTTATTTCACACAACTCTGGATTTGGACATATAGAATAACCAATCTTTTTTGGTCGTTTTCAATGTTCTTTTAACGTATATTACACTGCTTACAACAGTTTATACACTACTGTAACATTTAACAACAAAAATATGTAATACAAAACAGCATTGTATATTTTGTACATGAAGGCAACTTTGTTTGAATTTCTGATACGTTGTAACTGGAGTTGTTTGTAAATAGCGGATTATCTGTATACCACTTGAATAGGGAATTCTCTTCTGGTGATTTACCAGCAGAATGGGCCTAGGAGAGGGCTAATTATCTCTCCTTTAAATAACATTGTCACATCATAGTCATACGCCAGATTACATGTTTAGGCATGTTTGCATTTCATAGCGTTTGCTTATTATAGCATTTTACTCATTTTCCAACTCCTCCGTTGGTTGTGTACCAAAACATGTATTAGTGGTAGGCAGCGGAGGGGAGTGGGAGAAAAAAGTGCATATTACCAATTTTAGTAAGGTTGCGGTCACCCAGAATCCTGTGTGGATAGTGCTGATGATAGCTTGTCCTTTCAGTTGCCATTTGTGAGGGATGTACAGATTTCTTTTTCTTTGTAAAGGGGAAATGTCCTATGCTTGAACACTGAACACCCTCTAGTGGTCACAAATTGAACAGAGTGATGTAAATGCAGTCAGTTAGAAGGACAACACTGAGCTGTTTGCTTGTATTAGGCCTGGGACCCACTTGCAGTATTTTTTGAAGCGCTTGTAATTTGAATAGCTCTTGCTAATGAAATTCTATGGGCGATTTTTAAAGTGACTCTGAAGTCTCTTTTTTTCCTGATTTTTTCATATAATCTTGTTAAGCATTAAAGCCCAAGTGAAATTGCCGCATCCCCGCGGCAGATTAAATACAGAGAAAGCGACCTGCAAGGTTCCACTACTTTGCAGGTCGCAGATCGTGCTGCCCTGGAGAGGCAGATCTTTAGGCTGTAGCTCTGCCTCTCCGCAATCAATCTCAGCGGATCTCCGCCTCCTCTTCGCCCCTCTCAGCGAAAAAAGACTGAGAGGGGCAGGGAGAGGTGGCGATCTGCAGAGATTGACTGGAGGCAGAGCTACAGCCTAAAGCTCTGCCTCTTTGAGGAAGTAAAGCCCTGCGAGCCCGGGAGCTTTGCAGGGCTATTCCTCAGTAATAAATCATTCATCTGCCGCGGGGATGCGGTGATTTCACTTGGACATTAATGCTTAACAGGATTATATGAGAAAATCTGGGAAAAAAAGAGACTTCAGAGTCTCTTTAAGTTGAACCTGTAGCGAAAAAAAAATGCCCCTAAGTATCCCGGGATCCTAAACAGGTTTCCCCCATTCTTTGCAGTAGAGGATATCCAGCAATGGGCTTCCTGAAGATGGCCGCAAATGCACACTAGCAGCTTCCTGCTCGGGTCTGGCGGAAGTAGCTAACTAAGCATGATCGGGGTCCCCTCTACTATGCAGCAGAGAGGACCTGATCGGGCTTGGCTATTTCTGCCAGAGCAGGAAGCAGCTACTGCTTTTGCGTGCAGCAGCAACGGTGATCGGTTTTGTTTTGTTTGTTTGTTTTTTTGTCTGGGGGTGCCAGCACAGGAGCAGAGGAGGACAGGGGAAGCCTCATTATGATCCTGAGGCTTTCCCCCTCCCAAGATAAGTAACCCAAAGGGCACTTTTTTCCTTACAGGTGTCTTTTAACTACCTGCAGACCGATGCAGTACGATTCTCCGTCGGGCAGGGGGCGCTGCGGTTCTGTCCGGACGTAAGCTCTACTTCCCATTCACTGCACGCCCCCGCACGTTCCCGCCGCTCTTCCCCCGCCGCAATGTTCTGCCCTGCTGCCTCTATGACGGCAGAGCACTGTGAGCCGGGCAGGAGCCGCTTTCATTGGCTCCTGGCCCTGTCATTCCTGTAAGCCGTTTCCATTGGCTTACATTAAGTGACAGGGTCAGGAGCCAATGAAAGCGGCTTCTGACCGGCGCACAGCGCTCTGCCGTCATAGAGACGGCAGAGAGAGCAGCCTGCGGCGGGGACAGAGCGTCGGGAGCGGCGGATTTTAGCGGCGATTCGTCTGGAAGAGGCGGTTTACTGTACCAGCACCCTCTGGTCCTTAAGGGGGCAGAGGGTGCTAATCCCGAAGTGGTTAAAAAATCAAATCTCTCTATTGGGATAACACACATAGCATTACATTAGCAAGAGCTTTTCAAATCACAAGCACTTAGAAAAGCGCTGCTAGTGGGTTCCAGGTCTTAGGGTCCATTTACACTATGGCCTCAACTCACTAAGCTTTTCTACTGTCTTTAATAACGTTTCTGAGCTGTTTCTAGAGTTATCACCATGGTGTTAAGGCATTTATTTATTTTATTTATTTATTGTATTTATAAAGCGCCAACATATTACGCAACGCTGGACATTCGTTTAGGTTACAGAGATTATTTAGAGGTGACATACAGCAATATGACAATACAGGAATACAAGAAAAACCAGATCATGCAGCTCAGTATGAGTACAAGGTAATGCTTAGTCAGTCACTGGATGGAGCATGGCGATTAGGCAAGTTAGGTTCACTCAAATGCATAGCATGGGTTCACAGTAGTGAAGGTGCATGATCAGGTAGGACACAAAAGGAGGAGGACCCTGCCCAAAGGCTTACAATCTAGAGGGAGAGGTAGGGGCACGAAATGTAGGGGACCAGAGTTCAGCTGCGGGTTTAGAGGACTTGTGAGGGGTAGTAGGCCAGAGTGAAAAGGTGAGTTTTGAGCGCCTTCTTGAAGATGTTGAAGGAGGGGGCTGCCCTAATGGGTGGAGGTAGGGAGTTCCATAGTGTTGGAGCAGCTCTTGAGAAGTTCTGGAGGCGTGCATGGGACTTTGTGATGCAGAAGGCGGTCATGCAAAATTAATGCGAGGAGCGGAGTGAGCAGCTAGGTGTGTATCTCTGAGTAAGATAAAAAAAGTAGGTTGGACAGGTTTTCTGGACAGATTTGTAGGTCAGACACAGTATCTTGAATCTGATTCTGGGCTGGATAGGAAGCCAGTGGAGGGATTCACGGAGGGGAGCCGCCATGGTGGAGCGATGGGAGGAGTGGATAATTCATAATGGACTGCAGCGGGGCTATTTGGGTCATAGGGAGACCAGACAGAAGGGCAGTGCAGTAGTCAAGGTGGGAAATTACGAGGGCATGGATGAGGAGTTTGGTGGTGGCAGAAGTCAGGAAAGGGCTGATCTTGCAGATGTTACCAAGGTGGAAGTTGCAGGACTTTGTGAGGTTTTGGATGTGGGGAGTGAAGGAGAGTGCAGAGTCCAGGGTGACACCCAGACAACGGCAGGTACGGCGAATGGTAGTGTGGTTAACAGTGACATGCACATCTGGGAGGTTCAGGAATGGCCAGGGTGGGAAGATCATAAATTCCGTTTTGTCTAGATTTAGTTTCAGGAACCTAGCGGACATCCAGGAGGAGATGGCTGACAGGCAGGAGAAGACCTTGTCCATGGTGGTGGTGGATATGTCAGGGGTGTGGAGGTAGATCTGGGTGTCATCAGCATACAGATGATAATTAAAACCTATGGAGGCGATAACCTTGCCAATGGAGGATGTGTATAGGGTGAACAGTAGGAGGCCAGGGACCGAGCCTTGGGGGACTCCCACCGAGAGGTGGTTGGGGGTGGACGAGGACTCATTGAAGGAGGTCGTGAAGGAGAGTTAGGATGAAAGCCAGGTCAGGGCGAGATCGTGAATGCCCATGGACTGGAGGGACTGGAGGAGTAGGGGATGATCTACTGTGTCAAAAGCTGCTGAAAGGTCAAGGAGGAGGAGAATCGAGTATTTACCTTCAGATTTAGCTAAGGCAAGGTCATTGACCACTTTGGTGAGAGCTGTTTCGGTTGAGTGGCCATACTGACTACTGGGCACCCAAATTTCCAAGCGCCTTTTTTGGATGTATGCGCCTGTGACTGCTGGCAGATTTGAGGGGAGACACCTGACCTTGCGGAACTTTAGATGCGCTGACAGAGTGACAGACATGCTGAGTGACAAACCTGCTGAGTGACCGATGTGCTCACAGAGTGACAGTCATGCTAAGAGACAGACGCGCTGATAGAGTGACAGACATGCTGATAGAGTGACAGACATGCTGATAGAGTGACAGACATGCTGATAGAGTGACAGACATGTTGACAGAGCGACAGACATGTTGACAGAGTGAAAGACATGCCGAGCGACAGACGTGCCGAGCTACAGACATGCCGAGTGACAGACATGCTGAGTGACAGACATGCTGAGTGACAGACATGCTGAGTGACAGGACTGCTGTCGGAGTGACAGACATGCTAAGTAATGACATGACAGACATGCTAAGTAACAGAGTGACAGACATGCTGAGTGGCAGACACGCTGACAGAGTGATGCTTTTATAGAGGGGGCAAAGGAGCAGTGGTGCTTTTAGAGAGGGGGCATGCTGGGGGCAGTGGTACTTTTATAGAGGCTAGCATGCTGAGAGTAGTGGTGCCCAGGTGGATGGGGGTTCAGTCATAAGAACTTCAGAGAGTCACAGCAGCATGTTTGAGGGGAAAGATCAGGGTCAGGACCAGGTACTCACAAAGGAATGCAGTGTTATCTTCTCTGTACCGGGGAAGGCTGGGCTAAAAGCCATGCTTCTCCCCATGTGCTTTCAGTCAGTCATGATCAGCTGGGCAGTATCTTCCTCCCCCGTGCTTTGCCGACGGGAGGGGCAAATCTGTGCACAGAGACCTCGCTCTGTGCCTGCGTCCTGGGGTTTCTGACTTGCTATTCGTCAGCCCAGCGGCTCAGCGAGACCTCAGTGTAGTTGCAGCTCCTCAGTCCCGCCACTTCCTGTCATTCTAATCATGCTGGCAGATGCACGCAACTGCTGCTCAAGACTTGAAAGTTGCAGCGCTGCGTGCAGGCATGAATACGGCGGTGGGCGGAGAGAGCGGGACTGTGCCTGCATGACTAGCCACGTTCTGCCTGGCTGTCACTGTGCGGAGAACAGGCAGCCGCCGGATCATGCCAGATCATGACGTAAGTGGGCGGGGAGAGCGGCGCTGTCGTGGAGGTTCGCACACTGAGGTTTTAAAATTTGAAGGAGACATTTAAAAGCCCGCCTTTGCTCAATAACGGCGATGGTAGGCACGTGCCTACAGTGCCTATTGCTAAATCCAGCGATGGTCATCAGTCTACCAGCAACTATCGCCGCTAGGAGACTGTTAGACGGCGAAGCCGACGCCTATTTACATTGTACAGCGCTACGATCTATGGCAGCGATGATGTACTGGGTAAAGCCCTGTCACTTGGCTGTCCCCTGGAGAGGCCCAGAGAGCGAACAGCTTTCATAGGCTGATGCCTTTGAGAGCTGATTGCGGTGATTGGCTGGCAGGGAGATGATAAAATAACAATAAAATGTACATTTTAGAAAAAAAACAAAAACACAAATAAATTAATAAAAAATAAACAAAGCCCTGCAGCAGCAATCAGAGCCCACCAACAGAAAGCTCTGTTGGTGGGTAGAGATGTCGCAAACCTCTGATCTTCGGTTCGCGAACTTCCGCTGAAGGTTCGGTTCGCGTAAAAGTTCGCGAACCGCAATAGACTTCAGTGGGGATGCGAACTTTGAAAACTAGAAAAAATTATGCTGGCCACAAAAGTGATGGAAAAGATGTTTCAAGGGGTCTAACACCTGGAGGGAAGCATGGCGGAGTGGGATACACGGCAAAATTCCCCAGGGGAAAATTACGGATTTGACGCAGAGCAGGGTTATAATCCCTAAAGTGCAGAAATCACATTGCATTCCTAAATTGGAGGCATAAAGTGCTTGAAAACATCTTGTGTGTGTACACATGGATCAGCAGGTAGTGTAAGTAGTGTGCTGCTTCACACTGACAGACCAAACTCACTGTGTAATGCATCGCAAACAGCTGTTTGCGTAGTGACGGCCGTGCTGGACTGGTGCGCACCGTTGCGAGAGTACAGGCGATAGCGGTTTTAAAGCCCATATGGTCGCCGGGCTGTGGTAGCTCAATGATAGAACAGTGACTGTCCAGCTGATCAAATTTGGTCTGACCACAATGAAGCAACGACCTTATTATCTTTTGTGTCCCACCCCCACCCGAGACACTCAAATAGCCGGCAGTCATTGCTTCATTGTGATACGCAAGCCCCTTCACCGCGGCAAGGTAATGATCACGAAGGGGGATGGGCACATGTACATGCCTTTTGCTTTTTTGTTGCAGCCGCCCGCAGTGCAGCCAGAAAAATTAGGCAGGCTTGTACATGCACCAGAAAAATTTGTGTAGCGGCCGCTGCTAGCAGCGGCCTTAAAAATTCAGAAATTCGCCTAGAGTCCTGGACCCTGTTGGTGGTGGCGGAGAAGGCAAGCGGCCTGCAGGCAGAGATGCTGTGTGTGGGGACTGACTTAGTCTTCGGTCGTGCAGTAGCCCTCCGTGATCCATTCCTCATTCATTTTGATAAAGGTCAGGTACTGAACACGGTCGTGACTTAGGCGACTTTTCTTCTCAGTGACTATGCCTCCAGCTGCACTGAAGGTCCTTTCTGACAGGACGCTTGCGGCAGGGCAAGAGAGAAGTTGTATGGCAAATTGGGACAGCTCTAGCCACAGGTCAAGCCTGCGCAACCAGTAGTCCAAGGGTTCATCGTCGCTGCTCGCAGTGTCTACATCAACACTCAAGGCCAGGTAGACGGCTACCTGCCGGTCCAGGCGTTGGTGGAGGGTGGATCTGGAAGGACTATGGCGAGGAGTTGGACTAAAGAATGTCCGCATGTCCGACCTCACCCTGGGATCGCTGGAGCGTCCTGTCCTTGCCTGCGTGGACTTGGGAGGAGGAGGGTTACTGCCAGTGGTACCTGGTCTCACCGGCAAGTTGTTTCTACGTTGAATGTCCGCAAAGCGTTGAATGGCCGTGTAAGAGTGCCTGAAATGCCCACACAACTTCCTGGCCTGCTTCAGGACGTCCTCTAAGCCTGGGTACTTGGACACAAATCTTTGCATGACCAGATTCAGCACATGTGCCATGCAGGGTACGTGTGTCAGCTTTCCCAAATTCAACGCAGAAATGAGATTGCTGCCGTTGTCACACACCACGTTGCCGATCTCAAGCTTGTGCGGGGTCAGCCATTGCTCCACCTGTTTGTTAAGAGCAGCCAGGAGGGCTGCTCCAGTGTGGCTCTCCGCTTACAGGCAAGACATGTCTAACACTACGTGACACCGTTGTACCTGGCATGCAGCATAGGCCCTGGGGTGTGGGGGCTGTGTAGCTGGAGAGGAGATCGCGGCACTAGCCAAGGAGGAGGAGGAGGAGGATGACGACAGTGAAGAGGTAGTAGCAGGTGGAGAGGAGGTGGCTGGAGGCCTGCCTGCAAGCCGTGGAGGTGTGACAAGTCGGTCCGCTGCGCAGCCAAGTACTCCCTGCTTGCTGCCATCGGTCAGCAGGTTGACCCAATGGGCTGTGTACGTAATGTAGCGGCCCTGCTCTTCGCAATAGATGACACCACTTGCCTCTCAACTGCACGGTACAGTTTGGGTATGGCCTTTTGTGAAAAATAATTGCGGCCTGGTATCTTCCACTGCGGTGTACCAATGGCCACAAACTTACGGAAAGCCTCCGACTCCACCAGCTTGTATGGTAATAGCTGGCAAGCTAATAGTTCCGCCACGCCAGCTGTCAGGCGCCGGGCAAGAGGGTGACTGGCAGACATTTGCTTCTTATGCTCAAATATTTCCTTCATGGACAGCTGGGTACTGCTGTGGGCAGAGGAGAAGGAACCGCTAAAGGGAAGAGGCGGTGTGGAGGAGGGTGGCTGTGAAGGTGCAAGGGAGAAAGTGGATGAAGACGATGCACCTGAAGGAGGAAGAGGAGAAGGAGGGTGGCTTGTCTTTTGAGGGGTGCTGCTTTTCCTCAGGTGTTCTTGCCATAGCTGTTTGTGCCTTCTCTCCAGGTGCCTTCGTAAGGCACTTGTCCCTACGTGAGGGTTGGTCTTTCCACGGCTCATTTTTTGCTGGCAGAGACAACAGATGGCTTTGCTCCGATCTGAGACACACGTTAAAAAATTTCCAAACCGCTGAGCCCACCTGGGGTGATGGCGCTACGGTGGCATCAACAGCTGACGTTGAAGGGCATGTTGGCTGGCTGTCCATAGCTGGCGATACATGCGCCGAACACTGCCCCTAGCTGTTTCTGAGGATGAGCTCCCTCTGCTTCTATCATGGAGTTGTCTCCTCCTACTCCTCTCTGACTCCCCCTCTGAACTGTCCCCCTGGTCATCTCCTCTACTGGGAACATACGTGGTATTCGTATAATCGTCATCATAATCCTCCTGGCCAGCTTCGCTTTCCTCGGACACCTCCTCAACTGCACCAACTTCAGGTGGTTCATCATCCCCCTCCTCACACGTTACGTCCATACTATCGCCACCTAACTCAGACGTATGAGGTGGTGTACCTGCGCCTTCTTCTTGTTGTTGCAGTAGTGGCTGTGAATCAGTGATTTCACCACCACCAAATAACTCCTGCGAAGTGTCAAATGCAGCGGATGTGGTGCTTGTTGTAGCGCTGGTGGCTGCGGGAGATGATGTGTTCTGTGTTAAATACTCAAGCACATCCTCACAATTTTGGGAAGTGATGGCACGTGCCTTCTTCTGAGCACTGTGTTTTGGGCCAGGTCCGCACAAAATCACAGCAACACCATCTCGCATAGACCTGCCGGTGCCTGGTGGCCTTTTTCTGGGTCTGCCTCTACCTCTTCCTCTACCTGGTTTGTCCATTTTGTCCATCTCGGGGGGATGCTAGGTATATGCAGTGAGCTGGGTTCACTGAACACAAAAGGTAGTTAGATGCAGTGAGGTGGGTTCACTGAACAGTAAAGGTACTTAGATGCAGTGAGGTGGGTTCACTGAACAGTAAAGGTACTTAGATGCAGTGAGGTGGGTTCACTTAACACAACAGGTAGTTAGATGCAGTGAGGTGGGTTAACTGAACAGTAAAGGTACTTAGATGCAGTGAGGTGGGTTCACTGAACAGCAAAGGTACTTAGATGCAGTATGGTCGGTTCACTCAACACAACAGGTAGTTAGATGCAGTGAGGTGGGTTCACTGAACAGTAAAGGTTCTTAGATGCAGTGAGGTGGGTTCACTGAACAGTAAAAGTACTTAGATGCATTGAGCTGGGTTCACTCAACACAACAAGTAGTTAGATTCAGTGAGGTGGGTTCACTGAACAGTAAAGGTTCTTAGATACAGTGAGGTGGGTTCACTGAACAGAAAAGGTACTTAGATGCAGTGAGCTGGGTTCACTCAACACAACAGGTACTTAGAGGCAGTGAGGTGGGTTCACTCAACACAACAGGTAGTTAGATGCAGTGAGGTGGGTTCACTGAACAGTAAAGGTACTTAGATGCAGTGAGGTGGGTTCACTCAACACAACAGGTAGTTAGATGCAGTGAGGTGGGTTCACTGAACAGTAAAGGTACTTAGATGCAGTGAGGTGGGTTCACTGAATAGTAAAGGTACTTAGATGCAGTGAGCTGGGTTCACTGAACACAACAGGTAGTTAGATGCAGTGAGGTGGGTTCACTGAACAGTAAAGGTACTTAGATGCAGTGAGGTGGGTTCACTGAACAATAAAGGTACTTAGATGCTGTGAGGTGGGTTCACTGAACTCAACAGGTAGTTAGATGCAGTAAGGTGGGTTCATTGAACGGTAAAGGTACTTAGATGCAGTGAGCTGGGTTCACTCAACACAAAGCTAGGTATATGCAGTGATGACGAGGTGGGTTAAGTAAACACAACAGGTACTGGGTATATGCAGTACTGGGTAGTACAATGTGCAGCTCCCTGTCACACACACAGGTAGTCACTGAATGTGCTGGGCTGCTGGCAGTGGCACACACACTATGAATTAGCAAGGCTGTGCATGCAACAAAAGTGTCAGTTTGACACACAGAGAAAAAAAAAAGTACAGGATGAGCTCTGAAAAGAGCTATTGAGGGGTGCTATAAAAGCAATAATAATCAGCCAGGAGCAAGCTAAGCAGCCAAGAACCTAACTAATCTGTCCCTAGAAGAACAAGTCTGCAGCAGCTGTCCCTAGTCTGTCTCTAACAGGCACACGAGTGAGGCTAATGGCCGCCAGAGCCTGCCTTATATAAGGGGGGGGGGGGGGGCTCCAGGGCTTAGTGTAGCCTGAATGACTACAATGTGCCTGCTGACTGTGATGCAGAGGGTGAAAGTTGACCCTCATAGTGCATTATGGGGTGAATCGAACTTCCGCAAAACCCCCAAAGATCGCCTGGAACTTTTCGCAGGCGAACCGTTCGCTACACCTCTATTAGTGGGAAGAAAAGGGGGGGGGGGTCTTTTGTGTGCACGGTAGTGTAGCTCTGCAGCAAGCCATTAAAGCTGCAAAGCCCTTATTAGTAAAAAAATAGCCTGGTCACTGGGGTGGGTGGGGGGTAAAGCCTGTAGTCCTTAAATGGATAAGTTAAGGAGAGATCTCTAAAGTTAACGTTTCAAACCTTAAAGTAACTACAGAATTGTAAAGTCAAGACAGGCTGTTAATTAACTGCATGTGAAAATAACTACATAGGAGGTAACTTAATGGTGGCCATACCTTATAGATTTGCAGCAGATTCGACCATCAGATAGATTTCTGTCAGATGCCTGTCAAGATAAATCTGACAGGAATCTATCTGATCTGTGCCACACACTAGGAACAGATTTCCAATAGATTTCAGAATTAAATCCTATTGGAAATCTATTGAAAATCAATCTAAATGCATTATTGGATCATTAGATCCAATGCAACTCTATGGGTCATCGATCTGCTGCCAGCAGCAGATCGACCTAGATCTTCCATCCTGTCAGATAGATCAAATTGATCGAAATCGGCCAATCGATCGGCAGTCGATTTCCAATCGATCAAAGGCTGAAATCGACCAGTGTATGGGCTCCTTAAGGACTGACGTGATAAGATCACTTTCTCACTGTGAAAACTTATCTCTGTACCTTAATAAGGCAAGCTTCTTTAGTGAATCAACACTGAACATACCAATCGATGTGTGATGGTAAGCTTTCTCTTGCCTTATTATCACCAGCATGATCTTAGTGAATTGAGGTCAATATTCGTTGAACTGCTGAATAATTCTGCCAATGACGGCCGTTTCGTGTCATTACAGCTGCTTGGTCACATAAAAGTCTGGATTGTTGTGTTCGGCTTCAGCATTAAGTCTGGTTATCAAATGTGACCAAAGCATGGGCAGCTGTTCATGTATACCTCTGCTTATGTATGAGAGCACCAAGATTCAGCTACTAAGGCCTGTTACCATGTGTATCAGCATCTGTCTCCGAGATGGAGGTCGAATTTTAATTAAATTTTTTATCAAAATCTATTGAAATTCAATCAGTCAAACATTTAAATGATTCTGATTTGATCATAGTGATTAAATCTGCAGTGAATTGTTGAAAAGTGGTATTAGCGCGAATTATAACATAATGAAACATTAGATTATGATAGTATTAGATTGTAAGATCCCTGATAGTCACTATCTGAACTATATACACTGTAAAGTGCGGTATAGGAGACCAGTGGTATAATCATATTTTTTATGGTGCAGAGATTAGACAGTGGGCTCTTCACTTACTGGAGTGTAGAGATTGTGGACAGCTGGAGGTCTGGTTGGCTTCTGGCTGACTGGAGTCTGGAGGTCCTGGTTGGCTTCTGGCTGACTGGAAATCCTGGTGGGCTTCTGGTTGGCTTTAGGGCTTCTGGAGGCTGTTGTGCTGATGACAGTGGTGGTGCTGCAAAGACACATAAATAGGGATTAGATTGTAAGCTCCTCTGAGGATAGTCACTGACTAGACTATGTACTCAGTAAAGTGCTGCAGAAGATGTCAGTACTATATAAATACTTAATAATAATACGGTAGGACATTAGACTATGGCTATGCAAAGATTAGATTGTATGTCCTCTGAGGACATAAACTGACTGAACTATATTAGTTCTGTATGAATATACAGTAGGACATTAGACAATGACTATGATAGGATTATGAGCTCCCCACTTACCCAGTGTAGGGCTTCTGGCAGGCTGGCTGGTGGCCTGGAGGGTGTCTGGTCTGAGGCATGGTTGAATTCTGGCTGGAGATCTCATGGGCTTCTAGCTGGAGGCAGTAATTGGTTCTTTTCAGCTATCCCATAGACTGCAATGCATTGTGAGTGATGCGGTGAAGTTCAGGTAGTGGTGCTAAGCAGATCTATACAAATATATGTACATACGTAACGTATACATATTTATACAGATATACGTATGCATACATATATAATATATACTGCACATCGGAAGCAGGAAATTTGTGCGCCTGCAGCAAATGGACTATTCGGAGGCCCCATAGGCGCCAATGCAAAATATCGGCAGAAATGTGAATGCATCACAGCTGTGCCGACACCATGTGTCGGAAGACACATGCCGAACACTATAGAAACGGGCCCTTTAATGCACATAAAATTACAGTGCAAATCGCACAGCAATGCAATTTTTGTGCGGCCCTTACACTCTGTATTCCGCTCTGATGTTAGATTTACCGGCCAGATCGATTATTTCCAACAAGTCTGATCTGAATTCCGAACGTTTTGTAACCATTTAAGCTTTCTGGACGTACTAGCTACGTCCAGAAGGCCATGTGCGCTCCCGCGGCCAATCGCGTGCGTGCACGCGTGCTCCCAGCCGCGGATCGTTAGCCCAGGAATCAAGGAATCGGGCCATGGTGCCCGATCACTGATTCCTCTACCCCGCAGAAAAAGCGACCGCTTCTCTCGGAAGCCTCGCTTTTTCTGCCTCCTACGTCCCTCTAAGCGTACATGTTACGCTTAGAGTGACGTCATGTAAACAAACCTAAGGTTGCCATCTTTTCTGCTTCCTACGTCCCTCTAAGCGTACATGTTACGCTTAGGGCCCTTTTCCACCAGCGCGTTTGCGCTGGCTGAATCGCAAAAACGCAAACCGCTAGCGATTTTACAATCGCTACGGTTTGCTTTTTAACATAGGAATCGCGGTAGGTCATTTCCACTACCGCGATTCGTTTTTGCCGGGAACGCGAACGCGCGGCGGAGCGATATTTGCCGCGATTTTGCTATGCAGTGTATAGCATAGCAAAATCGCGTCCGCGAACATCGGGGAATCGCCGGTAATTGCGATTCAGCAATCGCTAGCGTTCAGCGTGAACGCTAGCGATTGCTAGTGGAAAAGGGCCCTAAGAGTGACAACATGTAAACAAACCGAAGGCTTGCCATCTTGTGGCCAAAATGTAAAACTACATCTACATAAAAACAAAAACAAAATAAACATATATTTACATTAAAAAAATTACTTGGAATAAACAGTATTACACTATAGCAGTATCCGTTTGAGTTTAAAGCACCGTGGGAACGTGGGAAGTTTACCTAAGAGGGAGACTGGAGCTGTTGAACAAGCGCTGTTGCTGGTCTTGTCGGGTCAGCCACACTATCTGGCAAGAGGCCTATGTTACTGGCCGCAGTGGCCGCATGCAGAGATTTTGAGGTGCTGGGTTACGATCTATTAGGTCTTGTGTGCTGGGCACTTAGCGGTGAGCACTTACAACAAACATACTACGCCATAGATCCTTTTCCTTTGCATGTGCGGCTGGAGTTCGTTTGAAGATACATAGAGTGTTCGGAGGGAAATCACTGGCTGGGCTGAAGATTGTCAACTGTTGTGATTGGCATTGGGCTCTGGTGAGCATAATCGTTTTCTCAATAAGGATTCACTCTGTTATTACTAGCAGGAATTCAGCAAGGATTTGCAACTACAGAACTTGTTTTTAGGGCTCGGAAACTAGGACTTTTGCACACTAAAAGGCTTGCTCATAAGGACTTGCACAATGTTATACATTTTTTAGGACCTGTGTAATAGGACTTTTGTATTACAGGCTTGTGCATTAGGACCTTTGCAATTAGTAAATTTAGGGCTTGTGCACTAGGACCTTTGCAACTAGTCATTTTAGGGCTTTTGCACAAAATTCCTTTCATGAGGGTTTGCACAATATTATTACAGGCTTGTGTATTAGGACCTTTGCAATTAGTAATTTTAGGGCTTGCGCACTAGGATTTTTGCAACTAGTAATTTTAGGACTTTTGTATAAAATTTCATTTATGAGGGCTTGCACAAAATTATTCCCTCTAGGACCCGTGTATATGGACCTTTGCATTATAGACTTATCCACCAGGACCTTTTAGTAATTTTTAGGAAACAATGGTGAACAAATGCTTGATTATTGTCAACTTTAACCTTCCTGGCGGTAACCCCGAACGTAGTTCGGGGTAAGCCACGCAGGAGGTTTTCTCAGGCCCTGCTGGGCCGATTTGCTTAATTTTTTTTTTGCTGCACGCAGCTAGCACTTTACTAGCTGCGTCAGCACCCTGATCGGCGCCACCGCCCCGCGCTCAATCACCGCTATCCATTGCGCCGCGTGGCCCCACCCCCCCAGACCCCGTGCGATGCCTGGCCAATCAGTGCCAGGCAGCGCTGAGGGGTGGATCCGGACTCCCAATGACGTCACGACGTCGCTGACGTCGGTGACGTCATCCCGGCATGGCGACGGGGGAAGCCCTCCAGGAAATCCCGTTCTTTGAACGGGATTTCCTGATCGGAGATCGCCGAAGGCGATCGAAGCGGGCGGGGGGATGCCGCTGAGCAGCGGCTATCATGTAGCGAGCCCTGGGCTCGCTACATGATTTAAAAAAAAAAACAAGCAAAAAAAAAAACCTGCTGCGCTGCCTCCTGGCGGAATTTATTAGATTGCCAGGAGGGTTAATGTACAGAGAACCCTGTTGAGCGCTGATATCACTGCAATACAAATCTCACAGTATTAAAGCCAGAGACCCCAGTTTTGGCACAGTCAGTCTCTGGGTGACTGGGGTTAAATTTCTGAAAAAGTGGGCAGAGTGTACGACAGCCAAATAAATTTCAGCCATGAATTCTAAATGGGAAAACTTAAACTGCAGCTGTTGGGTGTTAATGGTAGGGTCCTCAAAGTAGGCATAGTCAATCACGTCGGAAGTTGCCTTTAATGTAGGATTTGAGCCTTTGACCAGGGTTCGAATCCCGGCTTAAGCCAATATGTAAAATGGTAGGGAGTCTTTGGGCAAAGCTCCCTAATGATCCTGGTTGCCCATGGCCTAAGTGGCTGCAGCCCACAAGAGCTTTGAGTCTGCCAGGAAAAAAAAACATGATCTAAATGTTCTGTGTCTTGTCTTGTCTAAATAATAAACATAATGAAGGCACTTTGGAGTACTAATCCAGGGAGATTTCAGGCACCAGGGGTGTTTTGCTTAGGAAACTAAACTGGTCAGAAATGCCACTGATAATTAAAGTATAACAATGGGCCATTTTTGCTACCCTATGGAATTCAGGGGAGTATTTTCTTAAGTGTAGATAATTTATAGTGGAGTCTCAATTATCCGGCATCGGTGAAGATGGAGAAATTGGCAATCTAACTCACACCATACAATCTTTAGAAAGATTGAAGAAAAATATCTGGCATTCCGGATCAATAAAAATCAAAGAAAACTGGAAATTCGATCGGATTTTTCAGTCGAATGAAAAAAAAGCTTTAGATTTTTTCAGGAGATCCGATCGTTTTTATCGAATTACTGTAAAAATCAGTTCATTTTATTGTATCGTGTGTGGCCACCTTATAGTATTACTTAGCATGGGACGAGTGTCAGAACTCTATACAGTAATTTCTACTCACAGCAATCTACTTCCATTACATCTATTCTGCCTCAACATGGTTCTCCTATTGCCAGCCACAAGAGGGAGCTCCGGGTGTAGTTACAAATGAACACCCTCACTCCTGGTTTCTGGATTCATTGAATGTGCATAGCTGTCATAGCTGTTATCTAGCACAGTCAGAGGCGGCCTTAGAATACGTGGGGCCTGGAGTGAGTGTCATATGCGGGGTCTAGAGCCATAAGTGTAGGCCATGTACCATACCACCATGCTCATGGGCTTGTCCACTACTAATACAGTACGCCTTATTATTGTTTTAAAAACAATTAAGTTTGTCAAAAGCCACTAAGCCAACCAATAAACTGGAGATGGGTACTGCCTGGGGAGCTAGGGAGGGGTAGGTACTAGGCTAGCTGGGGTACTACAGAAGGGTACCAGGCTGGCTGGCTGCTTGTGATAATCACTTCGATAAATGCTTTGAATGTAGTAATCATTAACAAGCTGCTCCCCATCCTCTTCTTGCTCCTCAGACACTGTGGTTGTCCTTGGCAGGTTTTGGTGCGTCGTATCAATTATTATATATAGAGTGCTTAGGGGACCCCAATGTAAAACTTGCACTGGGGCCCATAGTTCCTTAGATATGCCACTGGGCTTACGTCCTCCTTACCCTACCGTTGCCACTCGCAGACCATTGAAATAGATCCTTTTGTAGCACAGCCGCACTTATAGGAGTCCAGTCACTATGTTTAGGATAGTCCCAGGCACTGGCGGGAGTGGTGAGAAGGAACTATGTAGCTTCTGGAGGGTCCAGAGGACGCGACCCACACATGCACACATGGCCATGTGCGTTCTTCCATGACCGATTTCCGAAGTCCATCCGCGTGCGGCACATGTGCGCCAGGCACAATGGACGCATGGACATAGGGACCGAGGAGGAGGCAGGGACAGGGGTGTTATTATTATTGATCATACAAGTAGTTCTCCATAAATAACGTATGTGGGTATATAAATGTTTATAAATGTCCTGTTTGCACTAAAGGTGCACAAAATAAAAGTCCATTTTGTAGGAAGTAATTAAATAACACAAATAGAACAGGTGTAAAAGGAGTTGGAATAGGAATCTGGCAGTAGTCTTTAGAGGTGGCTTGAACGGTTAGAAACGCGAACTTTTTGCTAGTTCAACCCGCCCCCTATACTACATCATTGGGCTAAACTTTGACCCTTAACATCACAGTCAGCAGACACATGGCAGCCAATCAGGCTCCCCCCCCCCCCCCCCCCCCATATAAGGCAGCAGAGTCGGCCATTTTCTCACTCTGTGTGCTGCTGTATTAGTGAGAGAAGGAAGAGACATTGGAGAGATAGAGAAAGTGATAGTTAGAAGGTCTGTTAGCTTGCTCCTTGCTGATATTTATTGCTGAAAAGCACCGCCAAAACAGCTCTTTTGAGAGCTAATGTTCTTGTGATGTTTTTTTTTTTTGTTTTTTTGTGGCCAACTGACACTGCATATACAGCCCTGTCTGTCACAGCTGGCCCTTGCTAATTGCTATACTGTGCCAGGCCCAGCACATTCAGTGCCTACCTTTTCACTGCACCTGTGAGACTGCTACACATTGTATTATAATACCAGTCACTGCATATCTTTCACTGCATCTGTGTGACAGCACATTGTTTTATATACCAGTCACTGCATACCTTTTCACTGCACATTGTATTATAATACCAGTCACTGCATACCTTTCACTGCATCTGTGTGACCGCACGCTGTTTTATATGCCAGCAGTCAGTGCATCCATTTTCACTGCACCTGTGTGACTGCATATTGTTCTACCAGCAGTCACTGCATACCTTTCACTGGACCTGTGTGACTGCACATTGTTGTACCAGCAGTCACTGCATACCTTTCGCTGCACCTGTGTGACTGCACGCTGTTTTATATACCAGCAGTCAGTGCATCTATTTTCACTGCACCTGTGTGACTGTACATTGTTTTACCAGCAGTCACTGCATACCTTTTTACTGCACCTGTGTGACTGCACATTGCATTATACCAGTCAGTGCATACCTTTCACTTGAATGGATGGCAGACTTGCCCTCCATAACAGATTCTCGTTATAGGATTTCAAGTGTATTAATTTCATCATTATACAGCAGTCAGTGTATACCTTTCACTGCATCTGTGTGACTGCACATTGTATTATACAAGCAGTCAGTACCTTTCACTGCATCTGTGTGAATGCACATTGTATTAGACAAGTCAGTGCATACCTTTCACTTCATCCCCCTCCACATATATCGACAAAAGGCAGAGCCAGAGGCAGGCCACCCAGCAGGTCTGTTCGAGGTAATGCTGTCGTGATTTCGTGTGGCCCTTGACCAAATTACAGTGTTCAGAAGAAGGCACGTGCCATCGACCCCCAATATTGTCAGGACGCAGTTGAGTATTTAACACAGAACACCTCATCTTCCTCAGCTTCCGCATGGAAGCGTGACATATCTTCCTCCTCCTGCTCTGATTCTGGTACCACACGTAACACTCAGTCGGCAGCCATCACCAAAGTGCCATCATCCCAGTGCTCAGTGGTGTGGACATTTTTGTGTGTGTCTGCCTCAGTTGAGAGCGATGCCATCTGTACTCTCTGCCACCAAAAATTGAGCCATGGAAAGTCCAAGACCCGCGTATGGACAACTGCCTTAGGAAGGCACATGATGTAAAAGCACAAACTGCAATGGGATGACCATCTGAGGAAAAGCAGCACACAAAAGCAAAGCCACACCGCAGTGGAAGATACCAGGCCGCAATTATTTCTCAAAAAAGGCGATACCCAAACTGTACCGGGATGTTGAAAGGCAAGTGGTGTCATCTCTGGCACACAGTGTTGGGTCAAGGGTCCATCTGACCACGGATGCCTGGTCTGCAAAGTATGGTCAGGCCTGCCCGAAGACTAAGTCAGTCCTCACACACAGCATCTCTGCCTGCACGCTGTGTGACTGCCTGCCCCAAGACTAAGTCGGTCCCCACACAGCATCTCTGCCTGCAGGCCTCTTGACTGGCCTCTCCGCCACCACCAAAAGGGTCCAGGACTCCAGGTGGATTCCTGAATTTTTAAGGCCGCTGCTAGCAGCGGCCGCTATACTAATTTTTCCGGTGCGTGTACATGCCTGCCTAATTTTTCTGGCTGTACTGTGGCTGCAACAACAAAACAAAAGGCATGTACATGTGTCAATTGCCCTTCGTGATCATTACCTTTCCGCGGTGAAGGGGCTTGCATATCACAATGAAGCAATGACCAGCTATATGAGTGTGTTGGAGGGGGACACCTGACCCAAGATAATAAGGTCGTTGCTTCATTGTGGACAGACCAAATTCGATCAGCTGGACAGTTACTGTTGTTCTGTCATTGAGCTACCTAAGCCCGACCATATGGGCTTGAAAAATGCCACCGCCTGCACTCTCGCCATCGTGCATACCAGTCCAGCATGGCCATCACTACACAAACAGCTGTTTGCGGTGCGTTACACAGTGAGTTTGGTGTTTCAGTGTAAAGCAGTACACTAATTACACTACTGATTGATGCATACACAGGCAAGATGTTTTAAAGCACTTTATGCCTCCAATTTAGCAATGCAATGTGATTTCTGCCTTTGAAACCCTGCTGTGCATCAAATCCGTAATTTTTCCCGGGACTTTTGGCGTGTATCCCACTCCACCATGCCCCCCTCCAGTGTTAGACCCCTTGAAACATCTTTTGCATCATTTTTGTGGCCAGAATTAGTGTTTGTAGTTTTGAAAGTTCGCCTACCCATTGAAGTCTATTGCGGTTTGCGAAGTTCGCCGGTTTGCGGACGTTTGCGGATGTTCGCGTTCGAGGTTCGTGAACCTAAAATTGGAGGTTCGAGCCATCTCTAGTAGTCTTGTCTATATAATGGTGGGTGTAAGGTCCCCATCCCTTTTAACAATACAGTGAGCGTCAGTGGCGTTCCTATCATTGGGTGCAGGGGGCGTGGCGAACCCGGTGATTGACAGGCAATGGGGTGTCGCCAAGCCCCCGTCCCCTACAGCAGTAGAGCAGGAAGGAGGGGGAGAAGCGCTAGAAGGAGGGGCAGAAGGAGGGGACCCAGGTGGGGGGGGGGGGTTCTGGCCCATCTCCCCACTGCCCTTCCTTCTAGTGCTTCTTCCCCTCCTGGGTCAACTATGCTAGCTACACTGGGGGCAACTATGCTAGCTACACTGGGGGTAACTATGCTAGCTACACTGGGGGCAATTATGCTGGCTATACTGCGGGCAACTATGCTGGCTACACTGGGGGCAACTATGCTGGTTACACTGGGGGAAACAATGCTGGCTACACTGGGGGCAACTATGCTAGCTACACTGGGGGCAACTGTGCTAATTGGGGAAACTATGCTGGCTACTCTGGGGGCAACTATGCTGGCTACACTGGGGAAAACTATGCTGGCTACACTGGTGGCACCTATGCTAACTACACTGGGGGCAACTATGCTGGCTACACTGGGGGCAACTATGCTATCTACACTGGGGGCAACTATGCTAGCTACACTGGCGGCAACTATGCTGGCTACACTGAGGTTAACAACTATGCTGGCTACACTGGGGGCAACTATGCTAATGGAGGCAACTATGCTGGCTACACTGGGGGAAACTATGTTGGCTACACTGGGGGAAACTATGTTGGCTACACTGGGGGCAACTATGCTGGCTACTCTGGGGGCAACTATGCTGGCTACACTGGGGGCAACTATGCTGACTACACTGGGGCACCTATGCTAACTACACTAGGGGCAACTATGCTGGCTACACTGGGGGCAACTATGTTATCAACACTGGGGGCAAACTATGCTAACTACACTGGGGCAACTATGCTAGCTACACTGGGGGCAACTATGCTAGCTACACTGGCAGCAACTATGCTGGCTACACTGAGGTTAACAACTATGCTGGCTACACTGGGGGCAACTATGCTGGCTACACTGGGGGCAACTATGCTAATGGGGGCAACTATGCTGGCTACACTGGGGGCAACTATGCTGGCTACACTGGGGGCAACTAGGCTGGCTAAACTCTGGGCAACTATGTTGGCTACACTAAGGGCAACTATGCTGGCTACTTTGGGGGCTACTGTGCTGGCTACACTTGGGGCAACTATGCTAGCTACACTGGGGACAGCTATGCTAGGTACACTGGGGGCAGCTATGCTAGCTACACTGGGGGCAACTATGCTAGCTACACTGGGGCAACTATGCTAGCTACACTGGGGGCAACTATGCTAGCTACACTGGGCCACTATGCTAGCTACACTGGGGCAACTATGCTAGCTTCACTGGTGGCAACTAAGCTAACTACACTGGGGGCAACTATGCTCGCTACACTGGGGGCAACTATACTACGGACAACTATACTACCTATACTGGGGTGACGGCAACTATAATAGCTACCTATACTGGGGCAGCTATACTGGGGGCAACTATACTAGCTATTTATACTGGGGACAACTTTAATACATATACTGGGGCAACTATATTACCTATACTGGGGGCACCTATACCTGGCATTACCTGCCGTGGCACGCGTAATTTGCTGCTCTCATAATACCCAGCACCGGGTGTCAAATGCCCTAGGTATGCCACTGGTGAGAGTGTATCATATATGGCAGCAAGCAGGCAGTTTTCCTTTTTAATACAGTATAATCTTGATATAATAAACTCTGGTATAGTAAACAATTGGGTATAGTAAACTACTTCTACAGTAAACTACCTCGTCCGATTGACCCTGATGTCCCATCAGCTCTCGATCGATAGCAGGATAGATTTTGATAAGCTATCATCAGAAAATCAATCTCATTATAATGAGCAGTTTGGACATGTACACATGATAGAACTTCCTGTCACATTACCCGATTGAAATTCGGGTTATTCTCACCTCCGCTTTGTGGGCAAGGACTCTGAATTTCTGCCCTAAGTTGTCTAACAGCTGATTGGTTGCAGACAGGAAGTAGTATGGACACCACACAGGAAGTGCTTGTTTCAATATCAGTCTGTAGTAATCTGTGTTGCTTCCTCTCCTCTATACTTTGTTTGCTGGTCTTTTTTTACTATGGACCTGGCATTTTAAGTTGCTCTGATCTTCATTAAGGTAAGGGAATAAATACACAGAGGTGGTTTTACATTTGCTCAGACAACATTATATGAGTTATGCCCTGCATCCAGCCTATGTAAGGGTAAAAAAGAGAGGGCCATACTAATGAGATAACCATACTCGGTTTGAGGTATTCCCTGTCATTCTAATATATAACCGTTTCATGTTGGCGGCCGACTATTTCACTCCATGGTCTGATGTTTTGTCTGTTGCAATAATATTTGTCTTTTATTGTTCACCCTGCAACGGCTATCTATTTCTTATGGACTGGAGTGATACATGTTGGGTCTTTTTGTGTGACACTTTGGGCGATAGTTTAGGGGGCCCAGCAGAAAATCTCATAGGGAACAGTTCTCTAATCACTGCTCCCTCTACAACATGAAGAGTTATGATTGGCTGAATAGTGTGGGCATCGTTTGCTGCAACCTATGTGAAACCTAGCAGTTCAAGTGGGGTATTGAGTGTAATATGGAGGTTGCCATACTTATTTCCTTTTAAACAATGCAAATTACCTGGCTGTTCTGCTGATTCAATGGTTTTGACGGTGCCCAAATAACTGTCCGAGCGCCGCTATAGCCGTAATTCATATTGCAGGGCATGGTGAGCCAAAATTTCCCGACGCTGATTTGTTTTCTTTCGCTCTGTAAATAGCTGTTTTGTGCAAAAAAACATAAGGAAGAAAAATTATACAGATTGCTATGCAAGAAAATGTCTCAAATGTGATGCAGTGTCTGGCCTTGCACCAGTACATAATGACTATGTACAAACACTGTATTGCTCTTTGCAATATACAAATACAAGCTTTGTAAGGGCCCTTGCACACTACATGCAATTTTGATTTGCGATTCTGACACGATTTTACATGAGATTCCAATTTGTAGTATTTAATCGGTACTGCATGCTGGATTTTTCTGCATTTTTTTCTGCTTGTTTTGACAAGCGAAAATCAGAATCGCGAATCGGAATCGGAAATCAGATTTGCAGTGTTCAGGGGGCCTCAAACCTCTTCTTTCCTTATCTCATGTCTTCTTAATTCATTACTTGTTGTTTAGATATGCATTGAGGCAGCATTCACATTTATCCATGTGAATTCCACATGTTAGTTTTGCGATTTGTTTATTTTTTTTTTGTTTTTTGTTTTTTTAAACGATTTTTTCCTTCCATACTAACAGTTAATTTACTTGAGAATGTATTTAACCATTTCTGCCGCCCGGGTGTGATGCTCACGTCCAGGCGGCTGCTCTGCTGCGGTGCTGTGCTTCGGCGCGCTCCTGCGCGCAATCACGGGCGAGCCCCCGTGCTGTCCCCCGGTAGCCCTGGGATCAGTGAACGGTAACATGGTTCCCGACCACCGATCCGTGTCCCCAGCAGAAAAACCGAAGCGCTCTTACTAGAGGCTTCAGTCTTTCTGCAAAAACGTTTCCCAGGCCTTCTTGTGCTTCCGGTGATCAAGAAGCACAAGGAGAAAAAAATAAACTCAAGGTGGCCAAATAGTAAAACTACATCTACATATTTTTTACATTACAATTTACACATATAATAACATTAAAAATGAACTGTTTATTTCCCACACCAAAATATTACCCAAATAAAATTTTTAGTGGAAAAAAAAAATTACAATTAAAAAAAAACAAAAACATAAATAGTTACCTAAGGGTCTGAACTTTTTAAATATGCATTTGAAGGGGGTATACTACAAACATTTTTTAAATTATAAGCTTGTAAATAATGATGGACGCAAAACGCACCTTTATTTCCAAATAAAATATTGGCACCATACATTGTGATAGGGACAAAATTTATATGGTGTCATAACCGAGACAAATAAAATACGTAGGTTTTAATTATGGTAGCGTGGATTATTTTAAAGCTATAATGGACTAAAACTGAGAAATAATGAATTTTTTCAATTTTTTTTTCTTATTAATCCTGTTAATGCATTTATAAAAAAAATAATTCTTAGCAAAATGTACCATCCAAAGAAAGCCTAATTAGTGGCGGAAAAAACAAGATATAGATCAATAAATTGTGTTAAGTAGTGATAACGTTAATGAATGGGGGGTGAAAATTGCTCTGATGCATAATGCTGGGCATACACGGGCCGATGCACCCTTATCAATCGAGCCGCTGATGGATCGATTGACAATTTCCGACAGGTCTGATGACCCGCCGGATCGATACCCCGCTCAATCCGCGCGGGCGGACAATAGTGGGGAATCGAGCGGAAGAATAGGAGCGCCCGCGGGGACGAGCAGGAATCGATCCGGCCGCCCGCGGGGACACGTGGAGATGCGGCGGGAGTCGATCCAGTGGCTAATCGAGCCGCCTGGTCGACTCGTGTATGCCCAGCATAAGGTGAAAAAGCCCCGCGGGCTGAAATGGCTAATTACCTTTAAAATCGGATGAAACTTTTGTGTAACAAATGTGATTTTTCAGCATTTCCATTGATTTACATTACATGCAAATTGCACACAAGAAAAATCCACGGCAGCACGATTTAAAAACACAGAAAAATCACAAAGTGAACTAAAAATAAGATGCGTGATGAACGGCAAATCGTAATTCCACACGTTGTATGTGAATTCTAATAAGTATAAACGCTGTAGAGCCATTATCATACTGTCAGATGTATAGTACAAAAGCAGTTTTGCCAGTCAATTTGTACAGAAGTGATCCAGATGCATGAGGAAGCTAGTGCTGGCTACAATTTCAGGGCCGCTTCCTGCGCTTCTTACCTTTTCTCCTCCTCCATGACCCTTGTACAGGAACAGCTGTAGCCCAGGTGAAAGCTATTTATTTAGGTCTTGTTCATTCCTGCACTACTTTACATCTTTGCTGCTGTCCAGATGTTGTATATGTTATGATTTAATCCAAAATGCAAAGCATCTTCCTTATTGCGTGTATGTTTAACATCTGCTCTTTGCTATGAGCTGAGTCTGTATCACTTGAGCAGTAATAATGGCTGCTAGAGCTTTGTACAAGTGGTTCATGTGCACTGCTATTTAGGGCCAAATATACAAATGCCTGCATTGGTGAATTCATGATGAGAATTCTATCCCCCCCTCGCAGCATATTCTGGTGTTTTTTTTTTACTTCAGCAGTTTATGGTTGTGTGAACCCATTACACTGGTAATGCTTTTATCGTGGTTGATATGCATTACATTATATCTAAACAGAATGCACTACGATTTTGTTTTATTTACTCATATTCAACTACCTTTGAAGGAGAAGAGCCATGACTGTTAAAGATGGGACTGAAGATACCTTTGTTCTGGCTGGAGCTCTTCATTCATGTGCTGTTATATATAGTGAGGTTCTCTTGCGATGCAATCAACACTGGACAAAGATGAAGGGCGCACTTCTTGCACGCATTGCGCTGACTGACTGGTGAACCTGTGAGATAGCAAATCCTAACATGAACATGAGTTCACATGCCAGATAGGGCCGGTTCAAGTAACAATTGGGCCCTAGGGCAAAATTAGCCTGAGGGCCCCCCAACAGACACCACCCCGACCAAAAAGCGTCATTAGAGGCCCTTTGTTGCAGCCAAATTTCCCTCTTGGGCCCCTGAGCTGGCTGCTGACCCTCCTCAAATCACCTCCCAACTTAACAGACTCTGCAGAGTCCCTGGGGAGCAACAGTTAAGATGGAGGAGGGACAACTTGGGGGCCCCTACAGGCTCTGGGGCCCTGGGGCAATTGCCCATTTTTTCCTATGGTAGCTGCCAGACCACACCCCAAATTTGTCAGTCACCGTGTGCAGCCCCCTGTTCCATGGCGATCACCTGTCTCCCACTTCCTCTGCTGAGCATGCCTGCTCACTCAACACACATGGAGCTGGGCTAATGTCACCACTGAGGAAGCATGGAGAGCTGGATAAGTTGGATGGGAGTTGTGTAGGAGATCAGCCCTCTGGCTGTAACGTGGCCAATCAGAGATCTGCTCTCCTACACAACGCCCATTCAGCCCACCAATCCGCTCCCTATGCATTCATCTCTACTGCTGGTCATGTCCATGGGTGGTGAGTAAATAGGCACAACAGGTAGGGGGAAGGGTGGAGAGATGATGGACAGGGGTTGAAAGCTGGAATTCAGTGAATGTTGTGCGGTTTGGCAGATGAGCGAAAACGCAATAAAGCGTTCAGATACAAGCAGGTTTGCCAAGCCCAGAGATCCGAAAGCAAACACAGATCTGTGAATCCATTTGCCACAGTGAAATGCCAACATTAGATACAGTCCTAATAGTTTAAGTCAGTTGCAATCTGGTTAGCACCATCTCACTGTGGTAGTGGTCACTGTGCAGAAAGTCTTGTTTAAAAAATCACTCCGGTCCAATTACTTAGGATTTTTTCTAGGGATCCTATTACATGTGTTCAGGTCATTTTAGAATTTATTTGTAGAATAAGCAATGCTTTTTCTTTTCCTGCTTGCTTTGGTGGACACATCAATTGGATCATATGGGAAGATTGCTTTTCATTTCACTTAGAGGCTTAAACACTTTTTCAATGAGCTGTACCAACACATTTCTCTATAGTATGTCAGGTCCGTTTTATATTTTCACCAACAACAAGGCTCCCTATGAGAGCACCAAGATAATAGTACTGTGCATATAAATTGCAACCAACTGCGCTCAAATTTATAAAGTACAAACTTTATATACACCAATTGTGCCAATAATAAGGTGCAATTGCAATTAATTTCTATATATAAACCAGAAGGTATTGCAACAGTATATAAATAAAGTGCAATGTGCACTAATGCAAAATTAATACATATGCTGCAAGTTGAGTGAATTGCGCCAATATGAGAGTAATAGGTAGGAAACGCAAGGTGTGTCCCATGTCTGCTAGCGATGGCCCCCTCACAACATCAGCCATTGGGAGTATTTATACTCCAAGATGGCGACGGGAAGCTGGATGTACACGCAGCTGCATGCAAACAGTACACAGCACCGGTAAGTTGCCATGGCAACCCTACTGGACGTTGCAAAAGAAGTCCGTTTTATAGACCATTTTTTTACAATACCTAAAAACAGAAATAGAGCATCACTTAAATCTGAATTAATCTACAAATTATGCAAGCACCCTTTTTCAAAAGTCACTGACTATATGTATATATTTTTAATCTTAACTCCTTCCCAACCGCTACTGCCCTGTCAACCTTAACCTAAACAAAACACTAAGGAGTCGATTCATAACACATTACCGCATTCGATAATGCAGAAAACAGCTGACTTTACCGAGCACTTAGGAAAATGTCAATTCATAAACGATGTTACCGCATGAAAAGCTGAAATTACCGAGCAGTGAGGTAAATTACCGACTTGTGCGTTAAATACCTCAACACATGTCAGTAAATGTCAATTCATAAAGCCTACAACATATGTAAAGCCATGAAACATTACCAGCTACTTTTGTGGCAAAAAGAGTGTGGAGTCTGTGCAAGACTGTGCTGGGAGCCGTGACTCACTGCAGAAGCAGTGAGAGCTGTCAGGAGCATAGAGCCAATAGAAACAGCCCCTGTCTCCTGCAAGTCCTGATGATCGGATCTGATAGGCCCCGCATGCTTCTTAGCTGGGCTTGCTTTTCTACCCTCCAGGCAGTAAGCAGAGAGATTTCGGAACAAAAGAGGCTTCCCCTGCGACGGTTTGGCTGTCTAACCTCTTAGGTTCCTGATTGAAGATGCAGAGGATCTAGTAGGGAAATTACCTAAGCATGGCATGTATGAAGTCTCTTGGAAGTTCTTCCAAGCTGTGGCAATTAAATAGAATGTTAAGAAAGACTAATAAATTCAGAGCAAGCAGAGGCAGTATAACAAACATCAACATTCTAAAGGGATTCCTTTTACTATTGTAATGCCCTCACTGCAGGAGAACAGCATGTAACAACACAGAAGTCTGATGAAGGGTCTGTACAGATGGACAGTTTTCTGAAGGTTCTGCAGCACTATTCCCTGGCTGCTTACAGCGTTGCAGTCATGGATTGATCCAACCCTGCAAGCAGTTCTAGGGAAGTTGCACAGGCATTCATCAAGTATGTCGTTCAATCACAATTCTTGAATTCTGCATGCAGTTTCACACTGTTCAGCTGATAAACTGTTTAAATATACTTGCATTGGCCAGCTGAGGAAACCACTACCAATGCAACATGGCCAATGCTGCATTTCTTTAGTAAAAATAGTGTGCACCTCACTAATCTCAAATGCTCATCCTCCATCCAGGTGCAGGCATGCATGACCATAAGCATGGCCCCACCTGCCACTGTGCATTGTGCATTGCAGTGAATTGTGCATGGCAGTGGAGTGAATAACATGTTAGTTTCTATGTACTTTTCTGGTTCTAAGTTACTTGGTAGCAAACAAGCCACAATTAACCACTGTGGGGGCACTGAGACAAATTTAACTATACAACACCAATAATGGTTGTAACAAGTTTTGAAGCCTCTTGACAACTTTGATTGTGTGGTTACCATTGCCTAATATTTGCGTCTTGCTGTGCATACAATATGTGGGAGTACCACAGATTAGAACATTGACATCTACAGGCCAGGTGTATGAACACCACAATTTTGCTATTGCTGTTTCTTTATTTCTTGATTCAGATTGGCTGATCTAATACTTCAGAGTGGTACTGAGTGGAAACTAAAAACAAAGTGTATGCATGGTTTATTGTATGACCTGATATACATACTGATGTGTGTCATAAAAGACTGACTCTATAACCCCTAATGCTGGGTACACACTATGAGATTTTATGGTCGATTTACTGTCAGATCGATTATTTCCAACATGTCATATTTGCTTTCCGATTGATTTTCGAGCATCACAGGCAATCTAATGGGGCTCTGTTTTGTGGAGTTGCTCTTTTCACAAGTTTTAAATACTTTTTAATTTAATGTATATTATACATTTTCTGAGCAAGCAAGCAAGCCTTAAATTGTGTATTTGGTCTAATGAGAACAATCTTGCTGCAGTATTTGTTTTCGTGTATTTTATGATTTGATGAATAAAAGTTGCATGTGAGCTTGTTCATCGCTATGCACCCAGGAGCCCATTTTCCTTCCTGGTTGTTGTCTTCTTTCTGTAATTTTACCCCAACAGACATCCCCCCCCCCCCCCATCACCCACATGCAGAGTATGTTGCGCACAGCATGCTGAGGGTGTGCTTTCACCCTAATCAGGTCTTCTCCACCTTGTTCCATCCTGCCCTCTCTATACCTGCAGCAGCAAACATCTAAAAATGCAATGCACAGGAAATTGCTGCTAGAAGAATATTGCTACACTTACCACTATTCTACTATTGGGAAGTAAAAATTCTGACAGTAAAATATCTGTAATTTTTACTGATATTTTACTATTGTTAAAGTGCCACTAACACAAAAAAACCCCATAAAATTCAAAATACCATACATATGTACATGATGAAGAACATTTCTCCCAGATTAAATCGGAATGAAACCCAGCAATTCTTCTTTGCTCTAAAACATTAATTACAGCATATTACCGTATATACTCGCAAGCAAGCCGAATTTTTGAGCCCCCCAAAAGTGGGCCAAAAGTTGGGGGGTCGGCTTGCTTGCGAGTCTCGTTGTTGGTGGAAGGCCGCTTCCCCCCGCCCCGCGTCCGCCGCTGCTATTAGCTTACTGTGCGGCTTTCTCTATTCCCCTCTCCGTCTCCCGGGCATGTAAATAGTTCACAGCAGCTCGCTCCACGGGAGCTGCTGTGTGATGACAGGAAGCTGGAGGCAGAGCGGTTTCCATAGTAACGGCGACACACATCGCCGTTACAGGAAACCGCTCTGCCTACAGCTTCCTGTCATCACACAGCAGCCGCCGTGGAGCGAGCTGCTGTGAACTATTTACATGCCCGGGAGACGGAGAGGGGAATAGAGGAAGCCGCACAGTAAGCTAATAGCAGCGGTGGCCGCGGGGGGGGGGGAGTTGGGTGAGGCGGGGGCACTATACTAGCTATACTTGGGCACTAAACTAGCTATACCGAGCACTATACTAGCTATACTTGGGCACTAAACTAGCTTTACCTGGCACTATACTACCTATACTTGGGCACTAAACTAGCTTTACCTGGCACTATACTACCTATACTGAGCACTATACTAGCTATACTGAGCACAATACTAGCGATACTGAGCACTATACTAGCTATACTGAGCACTATACTAGCTATACCTGGCACTATACTACCTATACTGAGCACTATACTGAGCACTATACTAGCTATACTGGGCACTATACTAGCTATACCTGGCACTATACTACCTATACTGAGCACTATACTAGCTATACTGAGCACTATACTGGCTATACTGAGCACTATACTAGCTATACTGGGCACTATACTAGCTATACCGGGCACTATACTACCTATACTGAGCACTATACTAGCTATACTGAGCACTATACCAGCTATACTTGGGCACTATACTAGCTATACCTGGCACTATACTACCTATACTGAGCACTATACTAGCTATACTTGGGCACTATACTAGCTATACTTGGGCACTATACTAGCTATACCGAGCGCTATACTACCTATACTGGGCACTATACTAGCTATACTGGGCACTATACTAGCTATACTGGGCAATATACCAGCTATACTTGGGCACTATACTAGCTATACTGGGCACTATACTAGCTATACTTGGGCACTATACTAGCTATACTGGGCCACTATACTAGCTATACCGAGCACTATACTAGCTATACTGGGCACTTTACTAGCTGTACTGGGCACTATACTAGCTATACTGGGCACTGCACTAGCTATACTGGGCACTACCTACCCATACTGGCCACTATACTAACTAAACTTGGACACACTGGGGGGATCACGCGGCCAGCATTTCCTACCCCCGGCTTATATGGGGTTCAATCATTTTTTCCTGGTTTTTCAGGGAAAAGTTGGGGGGTCGGCTTATATGCGGGTCGGCTTGCTTGCGAGTATATACGGTATACAGGGTGGGCCATTTATATGGATACACCTTAATAAAATGGGAATGGTTGGTGATATTAACTTCCTGTTTGTGGCACATTAGTATATTTGAGGGGGGACACTTTTCAAAATGGATGGTGACCATGGCGGCCATTTTGAAATCAGCCATTTTGAATCCATTTTTTGTTTTTTCAATAGGAGGGTCATGTGACACATCAAACTTATTGGGAATTTCACAACAAACACAATGGTGTGCTTTGTTTTAACGTAAATGTATTTTTTCATGAGTTATTTACAAGTTTCTCTCTAAAATGTGTAAAATGTGTTCAAAGTGCTGCCCATTGTGTTGGATTGTCAATGCAACCCTCTTCTCCCACTCTTCACACACTGATAGCAACACCGCAGGAGAAATGCTAGCACAGGCTTCCAGTATCTGTAGTTTCAGGTGCTGCACATCTCATATCTTCACTGCATAGACAATTGCCATCAGATGATGACTCCAAAGATGAAAGTCTAAGGGGGTCAGATCGGGAGACCTTGGGGGGCCATTCAACTGGCCCACAACAACCAATCCACTTTCCAGGAAACTGTTCATCTAGGAATGCTCGGACCTAACACCCATAATGTGGTGGTGCACCATCTTGCTGGAAAAACTCGGGGAACGTGCCAGCTTCAGTGTATAAAGAGGGAAACCCATCATCATGTAGCAAGTGGATTGGTCATCATGGGCCAGCCGAATGGCCCCCAAGGTCTCCCGATCTGACCCCCTTAGACTTTTATCTTTGGGGTCATCTGAAGACCATTGTCTATGCTGTGAAGATACGAGATGTGCAGCACCTGAAACTACGGATACTGGAAGCCTGTGCTAGCATATCTCCTGTGGTGTTGCTATCAGTGTGTGAAGAGTGGGAGAAGAGGGTTGCATTGACAATCCAACGCAATGGGCAGCACATTGAACACATTTTATAAGTGGTCAGAAACTTGTAAATAACTCATGAAAGAATACATTTACATTAAAACCAAGCACACCATTGTTTTTCTTGTGAAATTCCCAATAAGTTTGATGTGTCACATGACCCTCTTCCTACTGAAAAACAAAAGTTGGATTCAAAATGGCCGACTTTAAAATAGCCGCCATGGTCACCACCCATCTTGAAAAGTTCCCCTCCCCCTCACATATACTAATGTGCCACAAACAGGAAGTTAATATCACAAACCATTCCCATTTTATTAAAGTGTATCCATATAAATGGCCCACCCTGTATACTACAGCATTTTTTTTACTAGAATAGCATTTAAAGGGTTAAACACAGGACAGAAAAGCTCAATGCCTGGAAAGCTGGACACATCCGAACTGGAGATAATGTTATCTTGTGTTTAACTGTATCAAATGAGGAATGTAAACAAACACATCTCTGACACTGCGGACTCTCCTGAACACAGACAGACAGAAAGCATTTCTGCTTATATTTCAAGATGAAAAAAACCTGTTATGAATAAAATGCAAAGTCAGCTCTCAGAGAAAAAAGTGTACTTTGGAAACTTGTCATTTCTAAATGAATAATAATAATACTTATGCACAAAAGCAAATATGATAACCATATGGCATATAAAAAGTAGGAAAACTGATTTTTATTGAATATTGTGTCAGGGTTTTATACTGCTTTAAGATGCACTATATATTACTTTTCTCCTATGTTCCTGTCACTAAGGGCTCGTTTCCACTAGTGCGGCGTGCGTCTCGTAGACGCACGCCGGCCCTGAGCGGGTGGGCGGGATCGCAGGCGAATCCCATGAGCCGTGCCATGCACAGGTATGGGATTCGCAGCCTCCGCCGCGAATTCTGCGGGGGGTTCCGGCCGAATCGCTCCCGCAAGCGATTCGGCCGCGGCGCCGTTATCCCCTATGGCAGAGTTGCGATTCATGTGCGGGGAAACTCTGCGGAATCGCGGCGGAAACTGCGATAGTGGAAATGGGCCCTTAGTGCTTATGTTGTTTGATCCACAATGAGCCTGCACGTAATCATCTTTACTACTGGCAGGCAAGAAAAAAAATAGACAGTAAGAACTGCCATTATTTATAACCACAACCGCTAACATTGCGATAGGCTAAAAGGTTGTGTTTTTTTTATACAAATACAGATGCACAGAGGGAGATACTGGTTGCTTGGCTGTTGGAAACATCTGTTATTTCCCACAATGCAACAAGGTTCACAGACAGGAAACTGCCAGGACCTAGGTCCTGACGTGACATCACACTGTGGGTGGGGATTCACCACAATATCAGCCATACAGACCCCCCTGGTGATCTGTTCAAGAAACTTTAAAGTTTTCTTGTGGGAAAGGAGGTATCTGCTCCTGAATGTTGTGAAGTTAAATCCTAAACTGCATGTGATGCCTTGATGTGTTTTCTTTTGTGGCTGTGCAGAATGTACCCCTGACAAGCCTGTGGCAACACTAAGGATAACTTATCAAGTCATTCCAGCCCTATGTAGAGTCCACACAAGCACAAGGAGAATAGAAAGACAGATGTAGATGTAGGTGATAATGGCTCTGTATGGCTCTGTATGGCTCTGTACAAATAACAAGCTGACACATCATTGCATTCCAGCGGATCTGGAAGTGGGGTTAGCTTCTAAGAACAACAATGGTTGATTTGCATATATTCAGCAGTGATGCACTGGGAGACATCTCAAGCTCACTCCAACCTGAATTATTGCAAATATTTTCTGTTTTAAGAAAGCAAACTTTTGTTTTTCATACCCATAACACTCCTGGCTTTGGGTGTTGTGCACACCCGTACTGGAGCACAAAATTACAAGGAGTACAAGTAGATAGAGCAGTATGCTGCTTCTATGTCCTCTGTGCGACTGGCTGCAGTCAGGACCACAAATAGGTCACAGGGCAGCACAATGGAGAGAAGCCCATCCAAAACAGAGAACATGTAAGTGGAAAGATCCCAAACTACACTGTAACATCCGCAGAAATGGCGGCTGCGGGCATGCAAGGTGTCTCCGCAACCGCCTTGCCTTTCTGCTCGGGGACTTCGCCCGTGCCTCTGGTGTCTTGTACGCCGAGGACGGGTTGCTCTTTTGCACATAAGGTTGCCGTATCGCGGAGACGGGACCTTTATGCGGGGAGGAGGCGCGTCAGCTGACCGGCCGGTAGGCTGACGTCAGAGGAGACTCACGGCGCTCCGGATTGGCTGATTGTTGTGGGCGCGGCCGTGGGGTCTCCTCTGCCTCATAAGCCTTCACTGTTCACTCGCAACTTGTCTGCTGTTGCGAATACTTATGTGCTAGCGCTCAGACCTTAGATAGTATCCGGTGTGCTTTGATCTGGGAGGAAACAAGGGATTTCACACAAGACTAGGATTATTGTAATACTGTTTATTGATATTCTGTGTATGACTCTTGCTACCCTCTGACTCTGCTCTTGCTTATCGTTTCTGTACATCTGCCCATCTGACTCTGTTGCTGAACCCTGTTTGATATCTTACTACTCTCTTGTCTGCCGATTCTGTACTGTACCTGCCCGCTTGTTACTGATCCTAGCCTGTCTGACCTTTCTACTCACCAGTGAGCCCTTGTCACTGGTGAGGTGCTCTTCTGATAGTACCCACCAGCTCCTCTGGGGAGGTTAAGCTAAACTATTCTGTTACTGTTGCACCAAGCACTACATACTTTGTATTCTGCCAGCTATACTTGTATTATTGGTGATACTGCAGATCACCACATAATCAGGTATAACGTCTGTATTATTGGTGATTCTGCAGATCACACATAATCAGACATCTGTGTTGCTACACCAATCGTTACAGAAGACCAGAAAATGTCAATGGATACACTGTGCAATCATGTTGAGATTTTGATTTCGGCTGTTAACCAATTGACTCTTACGGTTAACACCCAACAGACTCGGATTAGTCAATTATCCGAGGATGTACGCACCATTCTAGCACCAGATGCATCAGTGTTATCCCCTCTAGTTTTGGAGCCCAGACTTCCTTTCCCGGAAAGGTTCTCTGGACATAGGGCCGATTTTCGAAATTTTAAAAATCGGTGTCTATCATACTTTGAGTTATGTCCTGATTCATCAGGATCTGAGAGTCAGAAAGTTGTATTTATTAAAACATTACTGTCTGGAGATTCGCAGTCTTGGGCCTACAGTCTCCCAGATAACCATGAATCCTTAGAATCTGTTCAGGAATTTTTTAAAGCAATGGCTGTTATTTATGATGATCCCGATTTAGCTATAACAGCAGAAAGGAAACTTAAGACCCTCAGACAAAGACATAATACTGTTGAAACTTACGCTTAGTTTAGAAGATGGGCAGTATCAACTAGATGGGGGCAGAATGCTTTGCTCGACTGTTTTTTATCGGGGTTATCTGATGCGGTTGCTGAGTTAATGTTAGGTCATCCAGAGCCCAGGACTATGGATGAAGCAATTTCTTTAGCCATTAGGATGGATCGGCGAGTCCGATACCACAAGCAGACTCGCATTAAAGTATCAGAGAGATCTCCCGTTAAGACTTGCTATGCTCCTCTCTCCTCAGGAGGAGCCGATGCAAGTTGCTCAGGCTAGATTCACTAAGGAGAAGAAAAAGGAGAGACAGGTACATGGTGCAGAGACAGAACATATGGTCTCAGATTGTCTCATTAAGACAGAGAAGTTATGCCGTTCTGTGATAAATGGCAATGCCACTCTAGGCGACCCAGCCTCATCAGTAAGGGATAGTCGCCTACTTCTCCCATGTTCTCTTACGTGGGAAGATCGGGTTCAGACCACTCAGGCCTTTATAGACTCGGGTTCTGCGGCCAATTTTATGGATTATGAGTTTGCAGTAAAGTTTGGTTTCCCTCTTACGTCTCTGGAACCTCAGCTCGTTGTCACTGCAGTGGATGATTCACCACTGCAGGGGAAGCAATCTCTCTCTCAGACTCCTGTATTGTTATGTCAGATTGGGGTTCTGCATAAAGAACAAATACAATTTCTGGTCATTAAGATGATTACCTCTACTGTGATCCTTGGCATGCAGTGGCTTCAAAAGCAGTCCCCTCAGATTGACTGGGGTTCCAGACAGATGTTATCATGGTCCACCTATTGTCATCATCATTGTTTGGAGAAAGTAACGATATGCGCGACATAGGTCCAAGTGGAGGGATTGCCTACTCATTACTGTGAATTTGCTGATGTGTTTTGCCCTAAGGCTGCAGACAAGCTTACTCCTCATCAGAATTTTGACTGTCCTATTGAGTTGAGATCAGGTTGTATGCCCCCTAGGGGCCATCTATATAATCTTTCCAGGCCTGAAAAGCTTGCCATGCAGGAATACATCAACGAAAACTTGGCCAAAGGCTTCATCCGTCCTTCTAGGTCCCCAGCCGGGGCAGGTTTCTTTTTCGTACAGAAAAAGGACGGTGGCCTACGACCATGTGTAGACTACAGAGGTCTGAACAAGATCACGGTAAAGAATCGTTACCCTCTTCCCCTGATTGATGATTTATTCGCCCAGATTACCGATGCTGGTGTTTTTACCAAACTCGACCTCCGGGGGGCATACAACCTGATCCGCATAAGAGAGGGTGACGAGTGGAAGACGGCGTATAACACGCCCGACGGGCACTATGAGTATCGTGTTATGCCCTTCGGGTTGTGCAACGCACCTGCCGTCTTCCAAGAGCTCATCAATGAGGTCTTCAGAGAAGTCCTTGGGCGGTTTGTTCTCGTCTATTTAGACGATATACTAATTTTTTCAGCCAATTTGTCGGAACACAGAGAACATGTGAAGTATGTCTTGAAAAAATTGAGACAGAACTCCTTATACGCCAAGATTGAAAAATGTCTCTTTGAAGTTTCAGAGGCTCCTTTTTTGGGGTACATAATCTCCACCACGGGATTGTCAATAGACCCAAAAAAGGTATCAGCTGTCCTGGAGTAGCCGCAACCTTTGGGGTTGAAGGCACTTCAGCGATTCCTAGGTTTTGCCAATTATTACAGGAGGTTCATTAGGGGGTTTTCTTCTGTGGTATCACCTCTTACTGAGCTTACCAAGAAAGGAGCTGATACTTACAATTGGTCATCAGAGGCACAAGCTGCTTTTTCAGCGCTGAAACAATTGTTTTGCTCCGCTCCTATTTTAAGGCAAGTGGATGTGTCCCTTCCGTTCATTGTTGAGGTGGATGCCTCAGAGATAGGGGTGAAGGGCTGTACTGTCTCAGCACTCCGGGCTTCAGGGCAGGTTGCACTCGTGTGCATTCTTTTCCCGGAAATTTTCTCCCGCTGAGAGAAATTATGACATCGGGAATCGAGAACTGTTGGCCATCAAACTCGCTTTTGAGGAACGGCGACACTGGCTTGAGGGTGCTGAACATACTATTACAGTTTTTGATCACAAAAACTTAGAATATATTGAAGGAGCAAAACGACTCAATTCCAGACAGGCTCGCTGGTCTTTATTTTTTGCCAGGTTCAGGTTCATTATCATGTATAGGCCAGGTAGTAAAAACATTAAAGCTGATGCTTTGTCTAGATGTTTTGAGCCTGAGACAGTACAGCCCGTCACTCCGACAGGCATCCTTCCCAAGAAAGTGGTCCTTGCTACTGCGATAGTTCGGGAGGATTTAGTCCCCACTTGTCAAAGTCAGCAGAAAGGTAGGAGACGGTCTGAAAAGTGGCAGGCGGTACCAAGTGACATCATGTGGGCCCTGCCGTCCAGAATGAGAAGGGTTAAAACTTCTCACACGTCTCCAGTTAAATCTGTGATACAGGGGGAATCCTCTCCCGCCCTCCCTGGGATGTTGGATACAGAAGAACCTAGGAAAAGGATTGCAGGACAGACCTGATGGACCGTGTCCGGAGTCAACGCCTCAAGGGGGGGTACTGTAACATCCGCAGAAATGGCGGCTGCGGGCACGCAAGGTGTCTCCGCAGCCGCCTTGCCTTTCTGCTCTGGGGCTTCGCCCGTGCCTCTGGCGTCTTGTACGCCGAGGACGGGTTGCTCTTTTACACATAAGGTTGCCGTATCACGCGGGCGCGCGAGGAGACGGGACCTTTTATGCAGGGAGGAGGCGCATCAGCTGACCGGCCGGTCGGCTGATGTCAGAGGAGACTCACGGCTCTCCGGATTGGCTGATTGTTGTGGGAACGGCCGTGGGGTCTCCTCTGCTTCATAAGCCTTCACTCTTCACTCGCAACTTGTCTGCTGTTGCGAATACTTATATGCTAGCGCTCAGACCTTAGATAGTATCCGGTGTGCTTTGATCTGGGAGGAAACCATGGGTTTCTCACAAGACTAGGATTATTGTAATACTGTTTATTGATATTCTGTGTATGACTCTTGCTACCCTCTGACTCTGCTCTTGCTTATCGTTTCTGTACATCTTCCCATCTGGCTCTGTTGCTGAACCCTGCTTGATATCTTACTACTTTCTGTACTACCGATTCTGTACTGTACCTGCCCACTTGTTACTGATCCTAGCCTGTCTGACCTTTCTACTCACCAGTGAGCCCTTGTCACTGAGGTGAGGTGCTCTTCTGATAGTACCCACCAGCTCCTCTGGTGAGGTTAAGCTAAACTATTCTGTTACTGTTGCACTACATACTTTGTATTCTGCCAGCTATACTTGTATTATTGGTGAAACTGCAGATCACCACATAATCAGGTATAACATCTGTATTATTGGTGATTCTGCAGATCACACATAATCAGACATCTGTGTTGCTACACCAATCACATACACACACTGGCACAAACAGTGACAATTTAGGGCAAGGCAAGGAAGGACGGAGCTTAAAATGAGTCAGCAGGAAGTTTTGAAACAGAATTCTACCAATTGGCTAACTTAAAAGAAAAACAGTGAACCTTTGGCTAATAAACCTTCTTCAGACTTTGTTCCTGTATACAGGACAAGATGTTAGAGCATACATTCAGCATCAGAAGGAGATACATCGCTTGTTTTGCAAATAAAAGTAAATGTAATACAATTGTTATCCTGTTTCAAAACGTCCTGCTTTAACCGATGGCTAATAGTACACATGCTTTACTGCTAATAATTTGAGTGAGGAAAGAGTTAAAGAGAATCTGTACTCTAAGATTTTTACAGCTAAAAGCATACCATTCTATTCATTATGTTCTTCTGGGCCCCTCTGTGCTGTTTCTGCCACTCTCTGCTGCAAACCTGGCTTGTAATTAACAGTTTTAGACAGTGTTTACAAACAAACTAACCAGCTTGTGATAGGCTCACATAAGCAGAGTGTGCGAGTCATACAGAGCATACAGAGCCTACAGGGGGCCTGCAGAGGGTGTGTATCGCTTCTATCCAATCACAAGCAGCCCTGCACATTCCACACATTCAAGCCTTAGCCTGACAGAGCCGACAGAAGGAAACAGATTAGATCATATAACAGAGATAACACAGCCACTGTGCAATTAGGAAAGGCTGCAGTAAGCCAGAGCACATTAGAACAGGCAATGGTACTTATAGGATAGAAGAACTAAGGCTGAACATTGTGTTACAGAGTCTCTTTAAAATGTACCACAGAGAAAGCTGCTGTTGTTCCCTAGGAAAACAAACAAACAAACAAACTAACAAACCATAACTGTAACAGGTCTCAGGTCTTTAACCAATTAACATCTCAGTCGTTTTCAGCTTATGCATCCGAGCAATGTTCACCTCCCATTCATTAGCCTATAACTTTATCACTACTTATCACAATGAATTGATCTATATCTTGTTTTTTCCGCCACCAATTAGGCTTTCTTTGGGGGGTACATTTTGCTAAGAGCCACTTTACTGTAAATGCATTTTAACAGGAAGAATAAGAAAAAAAATGAAAAAAATCATTATTTGTCAGTTTTCGGCCATTATAGTTTTAAAATAATACATGCCTCCATAATTAAAACCCACGTATTGTTATTGCCCATTTGTCACGGTTATTTCACCATTTAAATTATGTCCCTATCACAATGTATCGCGACAATATTTTATTTGGAAATAAAAGAGCATTTTTTCCGTTTTGCATACATCACTATTTACAAGCTTATAAAAAAAAAATAGAGAGAAATATTTCATCTTTACATAGATATTTAAAAAGTTTAGACCCTTAGGTAAATATTTATGTGTTTTTGTTTTTTTTATAGTAATGTTTTTTTTGTTTTTTTTTATTAAACATTTTATGTGGGCATTTTTGGGAGGGTGGGTTTTAAAAGTGTTTTATTTGGGGAAATATTGGTGTATTGTAATGTTTTTGGGCATTTACATGTAGTTTTACATTTTGGCCACAAGATGGCAATCTCGATTTTTTTTTACATGACGTCACTCTAAGCGTACAATGTACGCTTAGAGGGACACAGCTTCAGAAAGAGCGAGGCTTCCGAGAGAAGCTGTCGCTTTTTCAGCGGGGGAGAGGAATCAATACCAGCCCGATACATTGATTCCGTGGCTACCGACTCCGCGGCCGGGAGTGCGCGTGCACGCGCGCGATCGGCCGCGGGAGCGCGCGGGAGCGCGCCTGTCCTCCTTGACGTTTTTATACGTCAAGGAGGACAAAGTGGTTAATAGCACTTACAAGTAATAAACTATCTGACAGCAGTGAGGGGGAGAGGAAACTTAGCAGAGCTGATAATTCCTGTCCGTGAATGTGAATATGTGCATGAAAAAAACCTCACCAAACTCAATAGTTCTTTTTCTGTAAACTTCTGGCTCTTCTCACTGCAGCTTGTATGTCCCCACTCATCATACAGAGGATGGGATCATCAAGTGACAGCAGATGCCGAGATGCAGGGCTCTCTAGAATTCAGGCAGAACAGAGCCAAGGGCGAGATAATTTACTTTGACATGTGACCTCTTATCTCTTCAAGTCCTGTGCCCTTCTGCTTATCGCCCAAGGCCATGGCCTTTGTGGCCATCTCAGAAATCTGACCCTGCAATATCACAATTTGATTAACTTCTTTAAGTTCCAGGATGTAAATTCTACATCCTAATTAGTCCCCCTGTACGTTCTAGGACATAGAATCTACGTTCTGCATTAAATTGCGCTGTTTGCCGCCACTGTGAGTGCACGTGATCATGCACACTCATGCACAGTCACGTGAATGATCCTGTGAATGATTGTTGCTGTTAGCCAGCAATACTCATTCAATAAAGTCAGGAGAAAAAAAAGTTGTGAAAGTTAAAAACATTTTTTTTTAAAGTGACATGGGCCCAATAAAATAAAAAGTATTTTTTTTAAATTCCCCATTATTTTTTAACTAAAACTTACCCTATTAACCCATTATTAACCTGCTGAGCGGTCTGGACGAGCTCAGCTCAGGCCCTGCTGGGCCGATTTTCGTCAAATAAAAAGCAGCACACGCAGCCGGCACTTTGCCAGCCGCGTGTGCTGCCTGATCGCCGCCGCTCTGCGGCGATCCGCCGCGAGCAGCGGCGAAAGAGGGTCCCCCCAGCCGCCTGAGCCCAGCGTAGCCGGAACAAAAAGTTTCGGCCAGCACTAAGGGCTGGATCGGAGGCGGCTGACGTCAGGACGTCGGCTGACGTCGATGACGTCACTCCGCTCATCGCTATGGCGACGATGTAAGCAAAACAAGGAAGGCCGCTCATTGCGGCCTTCCTTGTTTATTCTGGGCGCCGGAGGCGATCGGAAGAACGCCTCCGGAGCGCCCTCTAGTGGGCTTTCATGCAGCCAACTTTCAGTTGGCTGCATGAAATAGTTTTTTTTTTACTTAAAAAAAACCCTCCCGCAGCCACCCTGGCGATTTAATCAGAACGCCAGGGTGGTTAACCCCTGCAATACCTATGCCCTTTTATAAACGTTTAACGACTGCCGCCAGTGGCGATTTGATGCAATCGCTAGGGTAAAATTTTCAGGCCCCAATGCTCTATAGATGTAACGCTCTGCTGTTGCCTAGTGATGCATCTGTACAGCTCTATGCCCCCTGAACTATCGGCCTAGCGCATTCGATCGCCACAGACGACGGATAACGGTCCGCCACATGCTCAGCTAGAAGTAAAATATGGCATTTGGGGTATCATTTTAATCAGGAAGAACCAAATAATTTGCTTGTAAATGTTTTATAACTGTGGGACGTGAGATGTGAAAATTTGGGAGGGGGAAAAATGAAAAAAAATGTTTGTTTTCTGCATTTATGCCTAATTTCTCCCCATAAATGGACTATAAAACAAAATAGTTTAGGGAGAAAAATATTACCCAAAGAAAGCCTAAATTGTACTGAAAAAAAACAAGATATGTATCACTAAGATGGCATAGATAATTAAAAAGTTACTGGTGTATCAAAACGACACATCTAAAGTGTCAAAAACGCCAGGTACTTTAAGTTGTTAAAACCGTGGTACGTGAAAGGGTTAAAAAAAAACTGAAAAAACTGCTATAGTAATTTATTTTTTACAACAGTTTGAAATGTACATATGATTGTATAGAAAAGATTTTAATCAAGATATATTGGAATTTCAGGTGCCTGTGATAACATCCTAGTGAGGAAACCAGTAGGCCAGAGCTCCATTACGGTAAGAAGTTAAATTGTAGATATGATGGTGAAAGTTTCGCTCTGCCCAAAGGCAGATTTGTGTGATACAAAGATGCATTGACTTGGGGCGCACACACACCAAACCAAGGTTTTCCATGATTTAGAAATGCTATTTGTATTACACTGCTTGCTATTTTTGAAGGTGCTGAATAATTTCACACTTCTGATTATTGTTATACTGTATACAGTTAACAGGGATTGTTTAACTGCTTATGTATTTTGTGTACATTAACTAATATGAAGATGCAGTTGTTGAGTAATCTAGAATTACTTTTTAAGAATAGAACTAGATCCCACTAGGTATACAATGGCTTGGATATGTTCGACTTAATAGGCTTATTTGGCATTTTGTGCATGTTCAAGACCAGGACTGTTTTAAGCAGAAGACATTTCAGGGGTGCTACTGGAGAGCTTACTTTATATCCTCATCACTCCGCAGCTTCGCCTTCTATTTTTCACCGCCAACCCCTGCATTGCTCCGCCTTTACTCTGTCACTCCCCACTTTCCTTCTCAGTAGGGTATTGGCCAGGTGTGTTGGGTGGGAGGAGAATCTGCTGTAATGGTGCTGGAAGTGTGGTGTGATGACAAGAACAAATCCAGACAAAGACCCAGCTTGAATAAAATCTGTGCATATAATATGCATACAATGGGTTTCAAAAAGTCCACACATTGAGTGGAGCCCAAGTTTTCATACACAAGTTGGCAAAAATACATATTAAAAAAATAATACAAACAAAATGAACATTATTAAATAGTGCCAAATACTAATACCTACAGTAATTTGCCCAAATAAACTGCTCCACAATTTAAAGAAAAACACATTTTATCCAGTGTTTGGCATCAAGTCATTGAAACTTCTGGGATATTGATTGGGTCAGTTAAGTAGTGGAGGGGGTTATCAATTAGTTTCAGCTGCTTTGAGGTTAAAGTACCCTGCCCTGAACCAGGGTAAAATCTTTTAATAAAGCCCATGGTGGGCTAGATTACCTTTATTATTTTTTGTATTTATATAGTGCTGAAATCTTCTGTATTTTTGTTTTACAAAACCGCAAACAGTAAACCTGGTACAAAAAGAACCTCTGAATTCACACATGAACTTTTATTGTCAACAAGTAGGAAAACACAGCTTCATATAAATTGTCAGTAACTTGTTAGTGGTTACACTTTATATTGGACTCGTAGGTACTTAATTGGGAGGTCTGGAAAACCAGGGAAAAAAGGGGAAGAGAGCACAGAAGAGACCAGGAGTCCCTTTCAGTATGCTATGCAAATGGTATAAAAAATAACAGTTAAAGTGGTACTCACAAACCCGGTTTGCAGAAAGGCAACCAAGGTATATAAGCTTTACAGACTATCCAGCAAGCTCATGGTGAACCAGAACTCATTGGAGTGTGTGAGGCGCTACAATGGACCAAAAAGCCCTCTTACTAAAATGCTATGGAAAACAAAAGTTTGCTTTCTTAAAACAGAAAGTATTTGCAATATTCAGGTTGGTGTCAGCTCTGAGATTTCTCCCAGTGCATCACTGCTGAAATATGAAAATTATCCATTGTCGTCACTGTGAGCTAAACACACCTCCAGATCCGCTAGAATGCAATGATGTGTCAGCTCGTTAATATTACAGACCAGTGCTGGGCGTAATGGAAAAAGCTACGCTTACGGATCATTACGCGTAATTTTACGCTATTACGCATTACGGAATTACGCTTACGGCGTAGACATTCAATTTCGGTACATGTCTGTAATTAGCCCTTACGCAATTACGCGTAAGAATACCGTAATTCAGGTTGTTACGTTATAGGCTTACGCGTAGAATCCTACTAGCAATTCATGCGTAAGGTCATGCTGCCAAGCGGAAAAGTTGACGCATGGATCAATGTTAGGTAGCTGCCGACTTTAAGGGTTAATAGCAAAGCCCCCTTAAGTACTAAGAGCCTCAAATTTGGAGAATATATTAAGGAGATCAGAAGGAATAAGAGGAAAAATTTTTTTTTCAAAAAGACCTTATAGTTTTTGAGAAAATCGATGTTAACCACTTAAGCCCATCTCTGGGCTGCGCGCACTCCCGCGGGTCGCGCGCGCTCCCGCGGGCCCCCCCGTGCGCGCCCCCGCTGCTGCCCGTTAGCCCACCGATCAGTGAAAGGGATTATAAATCCCTTTCGCTGATCGGACCCCCCCGGAGAAAAGCCGACAGCGTCTCTTCAGACGCTGCGGCTTTTCTGAGCTCTGGGCTCCTTTCTTCTGCCTGGGAGCGAGATCGATCGCTCCCAGGACTTTTTGATTCTGGCCATCTTGTGGCCAAATAGCAAATTGCACCTAAAAAGAAAAAAAATTACCAATAAACATATAAATATATTAAAAAAAAACCCTGTTTACCTCCCACACCAAAAAATACCCACATACAAGTTTACATTAAAAAATTGCATTACAATAATAAAAAAAACAAAAAAAACATAAATAGTTACCTAAGGGTCTGAACTTTTTAAATATTCATGTCAAAGAAGTATATCAATATGATTTAATAAATTATGGGCTTCTAAACAGTGATGGACGCAAAACGGAAAAAATGCACCTTTATTTCCAAATAAAATATTGTCGCCATACATTGTGATAGGGACATAATTTTAACGGTGAAATACCCGGGGCATATGGGCAAATACAATACGTGAGCTTTAATTATGGAGGCATGTATTATTTTAAAACTATAATTGCTGAAAACTGAGAAATAATGAATTTTTTCCATTTTTTTCTTATTCTTCCTGTTAAAATGCATTTACAGTAAAGTGGCTCATAGCAAAATATACCACCCACAGAAAGCCTAATTGGTGGCGAAAAAAACAAGATATAGATCAATTTATTGTGATGAGTAGTGATAAAGTTATTGGCAAATGAATGGGGGGTGAAAGTTGCTCGGATGTAAAAAAATTCAACCCTTCGGGCTTAAGTGGTTAAAGTTTCAAAGGAAAAATATATACATTTAAAAACCCGCCGACTTTAACGGTTAATAGCAAAGCCTGCTTAAAATTTAGGAACACCAAATTCACAGGGTATATTAAGGGGATGAGTGGGAATAAGAGGAATTTTTTTTTTTCAAAAAGACCTTATAGTTTTTGAGAAAATCGATTTTTAAGTTTCAAGGGCAAAAATGTCTTTTAAATGCGGAAAATGTCAGTTTTTTTTGCACAGGTAACAATAGTGTTTTATTTTCATAGATTCCCCCAAGTGGGAAGAGTTTTACTTACTTCGTTCTGAGTGTGGGAAATATTAAAAAAAAAACGACGTGGGGTCCCCCCTCCCAGACCTCTTTAACCTTTTGTCCCCCATGCAGACTGGGATAGCCAGAATGCGGAGCACCGGCCGCGTGGGGCTCCGCACCCTGACTATACCAGCCCGCATGGTCCATGGATTGGGGGGTCTCGGAAGGGGAGGGGCAGCCAAGCTTTCCCCTCCCTATCCGAGCCCTTGTCCAATCCAAGGACAAGGGGCTCTTCTCCACCTCCGATGGGCGGTGGAGGTGGAGGCCGTGATTTCCTGAGGGGGGGGTTCATGGTGGCATCTGGGAGTCCCCTTTAAAAAGGGGTCCCCCAGATGCCCACCCCCCCTCCCAGGAGAAATGAGTATAGATGTACTTGTACCCCTTACCCATTTCCTTTAAGAGTTAAAAGTAAATAAACACACAAACACATAGAAAAAGTATTTTAATTGAACAAAAAACATAACCACGAAAAAAGTCCTTTAATATTCTTAATTAATCATTAATACTTACCTGTCCCTTTAAAAGCCAGTTCCCACGCAATATCCTCGGAAATATATATACTAATCAGTTACAATGTAACAAAGTTGTTACAATGTAACAACTTTGTTACTTTGTAACACCACCGCACCCGACGTCACTCGCCGCTCACCCGCCGGCCGCCGCATACACGCTAAGTCCCTGCCGGCTCCCGCCATCCACTCCGCCCACACCTGTCACCCATATACATGCTGGCACCTATGGGTGCCAGCATGTATATAGGTGACATGTGGGATAGGCGGGGAGGGCAGCGAGAGCCGGCGGGACTTAGCGTCCTGCACACCCGGCAGAGCTCTGAGCTATATAGCTCAGAGCTCTCTAAGCATCTTTGTATTTGGGCTCCAAGGAGCCCCATTGGTCCTTAGCAGACCAATGGGGTTCCTTCAAATCAGAAGGAACCCCATTGGTCTGCTAAGGACCAATGGGGCTCCTTGGAGCCCAAATACAAAGATGCTTTAGAGAGCTCTGAGCTATATAGCTCAGAGCTCTGTCAGGTTCAGGACGCTAAGTCCCCGCCGGTAGAGATGGGCCGAACCTCCGATTTTAGGTTCGCGAACTATCGCGTAACGTTCGGTTCGCGTTAAAGTTCGCGAACCGCAATAGACTTCAATGGGGATGCGAACTTTGAAAAAAAAAAAATTATGCTGGCCACAAAACTGATGGAAAAGATGTTTCAAGGGGTCTAACACCTGGAGGGGGGCATGGCGGAGTGGGATACATGCCAAAAGTCCCGGGGAAAAATCTGGATTTGACGCAAAGCAGCGTTTTAAGGGCAGAAATCACATTGAAAACTAAATGACAGGCCTAAAGTGCTTTAAAACATCTTGCATGTGTATACATCAATCAGGTAGTGTAATTAAGGTACTGCTTCACACTGACACACCAAACTCACCGTGTAACGCACCGCAAACAGCTGTTTGTGTAGTGATGGCCGTGCTGGACTGGTGCGCACCATGGCGAGAGTGCAGGTTTTGGTGGCTTTACAGCCCATATGGTCGCCTGGCTGATGTAGCTGAATGACAGAACAGTGACTGTCCAGCTGATCAAATTTGGTCTGACCACAATGAAGCAACGACCTTATTATCTTTTGTGTGCCCCCCGAGACACTCATCTAGGCGCCGGTCATTGCTTCATTGTGATACGCAAGCCCCTTCACCACGGCAAGGTAATGATCATGAAGGGGAATGGGCGCATGTACATGCCTTTTCTTTTGTTGTTGCAGCTGCCCGCAGTGCAGCCAGAAAAATTAGGCAGTCATGTACACGCACCAGAAAAATTATTACAGCGGCCGCTGCTAGCAGCGGCCTAAAAAATTCAGCAATCCGCCTGGAGTCCCGGACCCTGTTGGTGGTGGCGGAGAAGGTAGTCAAGCGGCCTGCAGGCAGACATGCTGTGTGGAGGGACTGGGAGCGACTTAGTCTTCTTGGGGCAGCCCAGGCAGCCAGTCACACGGCGTGCAGGCAGAGATGCTGTGTGTGCGGGGACTGACTTAGTCTTGGGGCGGGCAGCAGCCCTCCGGGATCCATGCCTCATTCATTTTGATAAAGGTGAGGTACTTAACACTTTTGTGATTTAGGCGACTTCTCTTCTCTGTGACAATGCCTCCAGCTGCGCTGAAGGTCCTTTCTGACAGGACGCTTGCGGCAGGGCAGGAGAGAAGTTGGATGGCAAATTGGGACAGCTCTGGCCACAGGTCAAGCCTGCGCACCCAGTAGTTCAAGGGTTCCTCATCGCTGTTCACAGCAGTGTCTACATCCACACTTAAGGCCAGGTAGTCGGCTACCGGCCGTTCCAGGCGTTGGTGGAGGGTGGATCCGGAAGGGCTACGGCGAGGCGTTGGACTAAAGAACGTCCGCATGTCCGACATCACCATGAGATCGCTGGAGCGTCCTGTCTTTGACTGCGTGGACACGGGAGGAGGATTAGTGGCAGTGGTACCTTGCTGGCGTTGTGCTGTCACATCACCCTTAAAGGCATTGTAAAGCATAGTTGACAGCTGGTTCTGCATGTGCTGCATCCTTTCCACCTTCCGGTGAGTTGGTAACAGGTCCGCCACTTTGTGCCTGTACCGAGGGTCTAGTAGTGTGGCCACCCAGTACAGCTCATTCCCCTTGAGGTTTTGTATACGGGGGTCCCTCAACAGGCAGGACAGCATAAAAGACGACATCTGCACAAAGTCGGATCCAGTACCCTCCATCTCCTCTTGCTCTTCCTCAGTGACGTCACGTAAGTCAACCTCCTCCCCCAGCCGCGAACAATACCACGGGAAGGTTGAGCAGCACAAGCCCCCTGCGACGCCTGCTGCGGGTGTTCTCCTGCCGCCGTCCCCTCCTCCTCCTCCTCCCCCAAAGAAACACCTTGCTCATCATCCTCTGAGTCTGACTCGTCTTCTGCACACGACTTCTCTTCTTCCTCCTCCTCCCCCCTCTGTGCTGCCGCAGGTGTTGAGGAAACAGCTGGGTCTGATGAAAATTGGTCCCATGCCTGTTCCTGCCGTAACGGTTCCTGGTCACGCTCATTCACAGCTTCATCCGCCACTCTACGCCAGTGGTGCTCAGCAGAGCTCGAATATTCGAGTAGCTCAAATATTCAAGCTCTTTTCCAGCTATTCGAGCTCGGTATTCGAGCTCCGAATAGCTGTAGCTATTCGAATGGGCTATTCGCGTACACTCGAATAGCCCATTCACTATTCGAGCTATTCGAGCAAACGGCGCTATTCGAGCTCGGTACCGAGCTCGAATAGCGTCATAGCCCAGATTGATGTCCTTAGAGCCAATCAGAGGGCTCCCAGGCCCTCTGACGGCAGCCAATCACAGAGGGGGACCCTGGCCAGCCCCTACCCTATAAATAGCGGCCGCCATGTTACGTTTCTCCGTCCTTGCCTGAGACTTGCATAGAGAGAGAGTTGCTCCTTTGTGCTTTGGCTTAGCAAGAGCTTTATTGTGGTCATTTACCTAGCGTTTTTGCTCACATACACCTCCTATACACACCTATATTGTTGTTAGTTAGTTAGACATTGTATTTTAGTTAGTAGCTTTTGTGTTACATAGAGACAGGCCAGCTGCTGCAGGCTTACAGCTTTAGGCCTCAGGGCCTTGCCTGTGTGGGCAGCTGTCCTCCTGTCCTCTGTTTATTTCTCTCTATTCTATACCAGTATTTCTGCTGTCCTTTACTACTGATTGTATTAGTATTGTAGTTATATACTGTAACTGTACTAGGACACTCACTGTCACTGTTCATAGGCTACTAGCTGCTCCTGCGTGTGTGCACTCACTGTCTGTGTACACACTACACACACTCTATTTCCTTCTGATAACTGATTGATTATTGTAATTGAATATTGTAATTAGTTAGTTGTACTCACTGTTACTACTTACTGTACTAGGAGTCTAGGACACTCAGTCACTGTTCATAGGCTACTAGCTCCTGCGTGTGTGCACTCACTGTCTGTGTACACACTACACACACTCTATTTCCTTCTGATAACTGATTGATTATTGTAATTAGTTAGTTGTACTTACTGTTACTACTTACTGTACTAGGAGTCTAGGACACTCAGTCACTGTTCATAGGCTACTAGCTCCTGCGTGTGTGCACTCACTGTCTGTGTACACACACTACACACACTCTATTTCCTTCTGATAACTGATTGCTTATTGTAATTAGTTAGTTGTACTTACTGTTACTACTTACTCTTACTGTACTAGGAGTCTAGGACACTCAGTCACTGTTCATAGGCTACTAGCTCCTGCGTGTGTGCACTCACTGTCTGTGTACACACACTACACACACTCTATTTCCTTCTGATAACTGATTGCTTATTGTAATTAGTTGTACTTACTGTTACTACTTACTCTTACTGTACTAGGAGTCTAGGACACTCAGTCACTGTTCATAGGCTACTAGCTCCTGCGTGTGTGCACTCACTGTCTGTGTACACACACTACACACACTCTATTTCCTTCTGATAACTGATTGCTTATTGTAATTAGTTAGTTGTACTTACTGACTGTTACTACTTACTTACTTACTGTACTAGGGACACTCACTCAGTCACTGTTCATAGGCTAGCTCCTGCGCGTGTTTGCGCGTGCGTGCACTCACTGTCTGTAGTGTACACACACTAAATTTACTTGTGATTACTACTGATTATTGTAACTGCTAGTTGTACTTCCTGACTGTTACTACTTACTTACTGTACTAGGGACACTCACTCAGTCACCTCACCCACCAACCCACTCCATTAAAGTACCCCACTTTTCACCCGCCCTTTTAAAAAACTTTTGTCTATACGCCCAAAACATCGAAGATGTCTGGAAGTGGCAGCCAGCGCGGTTTGGGCAAGGGGAAGGGCAGCAAGGGAATCAGGAGGAGAGGGAGCAGCATTGTGGCAAGCCGCGGGCGCGGGCGCGCCACCATGCACAGTTCCGCAGCAGCAGCGTCAGTGGCTAACATTCCTCCCATAGCCACTGGCCATGGACGCCTTGGGCGCCGCCCAGCAGGAGCATCTGCAACTCACGCTGCAGAGACACAGCAGCAGCAGCGTGTAGCACCTGCTCCGATTTTCCTCCAGCCGGGTCGGAAACGTCCCATTGAGGAAAAGCATGCAGACACTGTGGTGCAACTGATGACGGAGGATGAGCAGCCCGCCATCAGCTCTGCATCCGAGGCCTCCACCCTCACCACCACCCCTGTTCGCAGCAGCCGCCCAGCAGGGCCTGGGGAGGAGGCCAGTTCACCGTCAGTTGGCGACCTGTCATTCAGCAGTCTTTTGACCCCAGGCATCATGAGTCAATTGTCTGCTGTTGTTGGCGATTTTGAGGAGGAGATGCTGATGGGCACTTTGGGGGATGAGGGATTGGACAGCAAGACTGTGGCGACAGTCAAGCAGCCCATCCATGCATCAGGAGAGGAGTTTGGGGGGTCCTCATCCCAGCAGGACATGTTTTAGGAGGGGGAGGATGATGATGACCCGGTGACAGACAGAGACTGGGTGCCACCACCTCCAGGGGATGTCGTCCTCAGCAGCTCTGAGGAGGAGGAGGAGGAGGATGCTCTTGTGGGCCTTGCAAGGAGGCGCATCATTGCAAGCATTGGCAGCAGCAGTAGGCAGGTCCCACAGCCTGCTGGTGTCTCAGGCTCAGCAGCAGCAGCAGCAGCATCTGCCAGTACCACCACCAGCCGCACCCAAGCCCCCCAAGCCCCCCCCCCAACCACCACAGGGAGACAGGCAGCAGTGCTTCCATGCCGTAGGGGGATGTTTCTGTCACCAATCTGGCGATATTTCACCATGCCCACTGTGTACAGCAAGTACGCCACTTGCAACCACTGTCAGCGGAAGTTGAGCAGAGGTGCAGACCCCTTAAAGTTCTGCACCAGCTCGCTCATCAACCACCTTGCTGCGAAACATTTCCACCAGCATCAGGAGTTCCAGAGGCTGAAGGCATCTGGTGCTGGCAGTGGCACCACACCCATCACTGCACAGCCTTCAGCAGCAGCAGCAACAGCAGCCACCCGCCCTCCTGCTCCTCCAGCAGCACCAGCAGGAGTGCGGAAACGTACTGCTCCTCCCCCCTCTGCAACTCCTGCCGCCGACACTGAGGCCTGTTCTGGCAGCCAGTCCTCAGTGGCCTCCTCCGCTGTGTCTGCTGATTCCCGTGCCAGCAAAAGGCCACGCCAGAGCCTTTTGAGCGAGTCCTTCCAGGGGGTGGTTAGGGCTCTGCCTCCCAGCAGCCGTCGCGTGCGGCAGCTGAACGGCTTGCTGGCACGGGCCATGTGCTCCCAACTCCTGCCGTACACGCTCGTGCAGGAGGGGAGCGACATTCGTGCGCTGCTTGCTTGCGCAGCCCCAGACTGGCAGCTCCCCAGCAGACACTTCTTCGCCCGCAAGGCCATTCCTGCACTGCACCGCTTTGTGATGGCCAATGTGGAGCGAGGGCTGGAGCACGCGGTTGGTGAAAGGGTCCACGTCACCATGGACTCCTGGAGCAGCCGCTTCGGGACAGGCCGCTACCTGTCCTTCACTGTCCACTGGGTCAGCTTGGTGGAAGGGGGTGAGGATGGGAGAGCAGCAGCGGGCACAGCAGCAGCAGCAACACAGTGGGTGGTGCCACCCCGCAGGGTCAGGGGAACTGCAGCAGGTTCCTCCGATCCTCTGCCATCCTCCGGCACACCTGGCCAAACCCCCCGCCTCAGCAGCAGCGTGAAGGCCCGCCACTGCCAAGCGCTGCTGCACTTGGTCAGCCTTGGGAAGACCAAGCTGACGGCAACCCATGTGTTGGCCAAACTCCAGGAGCAGGAGAGGATTTGGCTGACCCCCAGAGGCCTCAGAGTCGGAGAGGTGGTGGCCGACAATGGGGCCAATCTGGTTGCCGCAATAGACAGGGGAAACCTGACCCACATCCCCTGTCTTGCCCACGTGCTGAACCTGGTAGTGCAGAAGTTCTTGCGCACCTACCAGGGGATGGGCGAACTGCTGGAAACGGCAAGGACCGTTGTGCGTCACTTCCGGCGCTCGGCTGCAGCCTGTGCGAGCCTGGAAGACGTGCAAAAGGAGCTGGATCTGCCACGCCATCGGCTGATCCTTGACGTTCCGACTCGCTGGAACTCCACCCTGGCGATGTTGGAGCGTCTGGTTGAACAGAAGCACGCTGTCAACCAGTACCTTGCCCTGGCCACTGTTTCCGCCGCTCAGAGAAGGGACAAGACCAGCAACATCCCGTCCATCGTCCCCGATGATGACTGGAGGCACATGCAGCAGGTGTGCTTAGTGCTGGCTCCCTTTCTGCAGGCCACTAACATGGTGAGCAGGGACCATGCTATGGTCTGCGAGTGGGTGCCCCTGGTTTGTCTGCTGAACAGGGCCCTCGATGCCTTGCTGGAACAGGGAGCGGCAGCCTTGGACCAGCAGGAGCGGCAAGCAGCTGCACAGTCCACCTCTGAGGGGGAGGAGGAGGAGGACTTGGTGGAGGTCCCTGACCTTGCTGCTGATGAGGGGGAGCAGCACAGTGCAGCTGAGTTGGTGCGGGGGTGGAGAGAGGATGAGGCTGACGAGGCAGAGGAGGAGGATGAGGACAGCAGCACTGCCGTCGATGTGCCAGCAGACGTGGCCCGCCTCTTCCCAATGGCAGCGCACATGCTGACGTGCCTGCGCAGAGACCCCAGGGTGATCCAGATGAAGCAGAGGGAGGACATCTGGATCAGCATGATGTTGGACCCACGCCTCAAGGGGAAGTTGAGCCAGTTCCTGCCGCCTGCAGGAGGAGACCCAGCGCAACAAATAAGGAGCTTGCAGCAGGCCCTTGTTGAGCGCTTGGAGGAAGCCTTCCCCCCCCACTGTCCAGCAGCCAGCACAGAGGCAGCAGCAGGTGCCTGCATCCAGCAGCAAGCGCCCCACAGACCTGCTGTCTCTCAGCCACGAGCTCTACAGGACTGTAGAGGCTCCGGCAGCAGTGACTAGAGAGGAGGTGCATGCAGCAGCATCCTCCACCGGTCACAGCCAGCGCCTGACCCGCATGGTGGCTGACTACATGGGGTCCTACAGCGGGCTTGACAGCGATGCCCCTGTTGATCCCATGGAGTATTGGGTCAAGCGCCTGGAGATCTGGAGCGAGCTGGCGCAGTACGCCCTGGAAGTGCTGTCCTGCCCCCCTTCCAGCGTGCTGTCCGAGCGCTGCTTCAGTGCAGCTGGTGGTGTGGTCACCGAGAAACGCTCACGTCTGTCTCACAAGTCTGTGGACAGACTGACGTTTCTCAAGATGAACCAGGCGTGGGTGGAAGGCGAGTTCCTGGCCCCTGTTGTCGGCGAGAGGGGGACATGAACTGGCTAAGAACCATCGTTAATGTGCCTTACCACCCTTTACCACCTCCTGGCTCCTGCTCACTAAGCCAGCCTGGTTCACTTTGACTATTACGTCGCCTGCAGCCACACATTTTACACCTACAGTGGGCTGCTGTGTACTGCCCTTCTGCTGTCTGTCTGTGTTTCCCACTGCCAGGGTACACAGATTTACCTTCTGCTGCCACTCTGCCACCAGCTATTACGTCAAAAAATAGCTATATCTGTGTAATTGGTTGTAAAACCAAAACTACAAAACCATAAAAAAAAAAAAAGGTTTAATTTTTCTGAGGTGCCCGGGTTGAAAACTGTGTTGTCCCAGTTGTGTATTGGACACAATGTGGGCTACACGACCGCTGTCTGGGACCTCCTGCCTGCTGTGTTTATTTACAGCCCTGGTATCACCGCTAGGTACCAGGGCTATTATGTCACGCTGCCTGCCTGCTGCCACACTCACACTACTCCTCCATTCCTCCTGCTGATGCTGCTGTCTGTCTGTGTTTCCCACTGCCAGGGTACACAGAATTAGCTTCTGCTGCCACTCTGCCACCAGCTATTACGTCAAACAATAGCTGCTCACATTACTCCTCCATTCCTCCTGCTGCTGCTGCTGCTGTCTGTCTGTCTGTGTTTCCCAACGCCAGGGTACACAGATTTACCTTCTGCTGCCACTCTGCCACCAGCTATTACGTCAAAAAATAGCTATATCTGTCTGTGTAATTTGTTGTAAAAACAAAACTACAAAACCATAAAAAAAAAAAAAGGTTTAATTTTTCTGAGGTGCCCGGGTTGAAAACTGTGTTGTCCCAGTTGTGTATTGGACACAATGTGGGCTGCACGACCGCTGTCTGGGACCTCCTGCCTGCTGTGTTTATTTACAGCCCTGGTATCACCGCTAGGTACCAGGGCTATTATGTCACGCTGCCTGCCTCATTGACTGCCTGCTGCCACACACTCATCCTCCTCCTCCTGCTGCTGAATTTACCTCCTGCTGTCTGTGTGTTTCCACTGCCAGGGAGCACATACAATGGCGCTTCCAACATGCGTGCGCCACCAGCTATTTGTTACGCTCAAAAATAGCTGCATTTCTTTAAAAAAAAAAATTTGAAAAGAGAAATAAGTGAAGAAGAAGACGATATAGAAGAAGATGAAGAAGATGAAGAAGAAGAAGATGAAGAAGAAGAAGATGAAGAAGAAGAAGATGAAGAAGAAGAAGAAGAAGAAGAAGAAGATGAAGAAGAAGATGAAGAAGAAGATGAAGATGAAGAAGAAGATGAAGATGAAGAAGATGAAGAAGATGAAGATGAAGAAGAAGATGATGAAGAAGAAGAAGATGATGATGATGAAGAAGATGAAGAAGAAGAAGATGAAGAAGAAGATGAAGAAGATGAAGAAGATGAAGATGAAGAAGATGAAGATGATGAAGAAGAAGAAGATGAAGAAGAAGATGAAGATGATGAAGAAGAAGAAGATGAAGAAGAAGAAGATGATGAAGAAGAAGAAGAAGAAGAAGAAGAAGATGAAGAAGAAGATGAAGAAGAAGATGAAGAAGATGAAGAAGAAGATGAAGAAGAAGATGAAGAAGATGAAGAAGATGAAGAAGAAGAAGATGAAGAAGATGAAGAAGAAGAAGATGAAGAAGATGAAGAAGATGAAGAAGAAGATGAAGAAGATGAAGAAAAAGAAGATGAAGAAGAAGAAGATGATGATGAAGAAGATGAAGAAGAAGAAGAAGAAGACAATATAAAAGAAGAAGAAGATATAGAAGAAGATATAGAAGAAGAAGATATAGAAGAAGAAGATATAGAAGAAGAAGATATAGAAGAAGAAGAAGAAGAAGATATAGAAGATAAAGAAGAAGAAGAAGAAGAAGTATATACAGTACTGAACAAATTTCTGGACACAACTTCTCTTTTCAACTTTTTTTTTTTAAAGGAACATCCCCACATAATCACTTGCTGTTGTTACTTGGAAAAAAAGAGGTTTCTTGCATCATTCACCCTCAAAACAAGTGTTGGAAGCTATTTAAGGCCATTTCGAATAGTCAGCTCGAATAATGAGCTCGAATACCGACTCGAATAGTGAGCTCGAATTCCGAGGTCGAATCGAATAGTAAAAATTATTCAACTCGAATATTCGACTGATCTCGAATAATTTACTATTCGAATTCGACCTAACTCGAATTTTGAAAAGGGGTATTTGAGCACCACTACTCTACGCACAGCACGCTCCAAGAAGTAAGCGTAGGGAATTAAGTCGCTGATGGTGCCCTCACTGCGGCTCACCAGGTTGGTCACCTCCTCAAACGGCCGCATGAGCCTGCATGCATTTTTCATCAGTGTCCAGTTGTCGGGCCAGAACATCCCCATCTTCCCAGACTGTTTCATTCTACTGTAGTTGTAGAGGTAGTGGGTGACGTCTTTCTTCTGTTCTAGCAGGCGGGAGAACATGAGCAGGGTCGAATTCCAGCGAGTCGGGCTATCGCAAATGAGGCGTCTCACCGGCATGTTGTTTTTCCGCTGAATTTCTGCAAATCGTGCCATGGCTTTGTAAGACCGCCTCAAATGCCCACAGAACTTCCTGGCCTGCTTCAGGACATCCGCTAAGCCAGGGTACTTTGCCACAAATCTTTGAACAACTAGATTCATGACATGTGCCATGCAGGGTATGTGTGTCAGCTTCCCCATATGCAAAGCGGCAAGCAGATTGCTGCCGTTGTCGCACACCACGTTGCCTATCTCCAGGTGGTGCGGGGTCAGCCACTCATCCACCTGTTTCTTAAGAGCAGCCAGGAGAGCTGCTCCAGTGTGACTCTCCGCTTTGAGACAAGACATGTCTAAGATGGCGTGACAGCGTCGTACCTGGCATGCAGCATAGGCCCTGCGGAGCTGGGGCTGTGTAGCTGGAGAGGAGAACTGCCACTCAGCCAAGGAGGAGGAGGACAGCGAAGAGCATGTAGCAGGAGGAGAGGAGGTGGCAGGAGGCCTGCCTGCAAGCCGTGGAGGTGTCACAATTTGGTCCGCTGCGCCCTGCTTGCCATCGTTCACCACCAGGTTCACCCAATGGGCTGTGTACGTAATGTAGCGGCCCTGCCCGTGCTTGGCAGACCAGGCATCCGTGGTCAGGTGTACCCTTGACCCAACGCTCTTCGCAAGAGATGACACCACTTGCCTCTCAACTTCACGGTGCAGTTGGGGTATGGCCTTTCTCGAAAAATAAGTGCGGCCTGGCATCTTCCACTGCGGTGTTCCGATGGGCACAAATTTATGGAAGGCCTCAGAGTCCACCAGCTGGTATGGTAACAGCTGCCGAGCTAACAGTTCCGCCACGCCAGCTGTCAGACGCCGGGCAAGGGGGTGACTGGCCGAAATTGGCTTCTTCCGCTCAAACATTTCCTTCACGGACACCTGACTGCTGCTGTGGGCAGAGGAGCAGGAAGCGCTCAAGGGCAGAGGCGGAGTAGAGGAGGGTGCCTGTGAAGGTGCAAGGGAGAAAGCGGCAGAAGCAGATGATGCACCTGAAGGAGGAAGAGGAGAAGGAGGGTGACTTTTCTTTTGTGTGCTGCTGCTGCTTTTGCTCAGGTGGCCATCCCATTGCTGTTTGTGCCTTTTCTACAGGTGCCTTCGTAAGGCACTTGTCCCTACGTGAGTGTTGGCCTTTCCACGGCTCAATTTTTGTTGGCAGAGCGAACAGATGGCTTTGGTCCAATCTGAGGCACACACATTAAAAAATTTCCACACCGCTGAGCCACCCTGGGATGTGGGCACTATGGGGACCTCAGCAGCTGATGCTGAAGGGCAAGTTGGCTGGCTGTAAATAGGTGGCGATACATGGTGCCGGACTCTGCCACCAGCTGTTTCTGACGAAGAGCTGCCCCAGCTTCTTTCAGCAACTTCTCTCCTCCTACTACTCTCTGACTCCCCCTCTGAACTGTCCCCCTCTTCATTTCCTCTATTGGGAACATACAGAGGATCCCTATCATCGTCAGCATCGTAATCATCCTGCCCAGCTTCGCTTGCCTCAGAAAAATCCAAACATGCACCATCAGTAGGTCCTTCATCCTCCTTACACGTTACATCCATAGTGTTGCCGCGTAACGCAGACATATGAGCTGGTGAAAAATCATCTGGCTGTAACAACAATGGCTGTGCATCAGTGATTTCAACACTAAATAATTCTTGCGAAGTGTCAAATGCAGCGGAAGTGGTGCTAGTAGTAGCGCTGGTGGCTGAGCAAGATGAGGTGTTCTGTGTCGCTAAATACTCAACCACGTCCTGACAATCTTGGGAGGTGATGGGACGTGCCTTCTTCCGAGCACTGTACTGTGGGCCAGGTCCACACGAAATTACATTTACACGACCTCGCGCAGACCTGCCGGGTGGCCTTCCTCTGGCTCTGGCACTACCTCTTCCTCTACCTGTTTTGTCCATATCGGGTATGCACGGAGTGGTATATCACACTGCGTGCACTCACGTAGGTAGGTGGGTTCACTTAACTGCACAGGTATGCGCACTGATGCGGTGGGTTCACTGAACACCACAGGTATGCAGTGGCGGGTTCACTGAACACAACAGGTATGCAGTGGCGGGTTCACTGAACACAACAGGTATGCAGTGGCGGGTTCACTGAACACAACAGGTATGCAGTGGCGGGTTCACTGAACAGGTATGCAGTGGCGGGTTCACTGAACAGTACAGGTATACAGTGGCAGGTTCACTGAACACAACAGGTATGCAGTGGCGGGTTCACTGAACACAACAGGTATGCAGTGGCGGGTTCACTGAACAGGTATACAGTGGCGGGTTCACTGAACAGAACAGGTATACAGTGGCGGGTTCACAGAACAGGTATGCAGTGGCAGGTTCACTGAACACAACAGGTATGCAGTGGCGGGTTCACTAAACAGGTATACAGTGGCGGGTCCACTGAACAGAACAGGTATGCAGTGGCGGGTTCACTGAACACAACAGGTATGCAGTGGCGGGTTCACTGAACACAACAGGTATGCAGTGGCGGGTTCACTGAACAGGTATGCAGTGGCGGGTTCACTGAACAGTACAGGTATACAGTGGCAGGTTCACTGAACACAACAGGTATGCAGTGGCGGGTTCACTGAACACAACAGGTATGCAGTGGCGGGTTCACTGAACACAACAGGTATGCAGTGGCGGGTTCACTGAACAGGTATACAGTGGCGGGTTCACTGAACAGAACAGGTATACAGTGGTGGGTTCACAGAACAGGTATGCAGTGGCAGGTTCACTGAACACAACAGGTATGCAGTGGCGGGTTCACTAAACAGGTATACAGTGGCGGGTCCACTGAACAGAACAGGTATGCAGTGGCGGGTTCACTGAACACAACAGGTATGCAGTTGCGGGTTCACTGAACACAACAGGTATGCAGTGGCGGGTTCACTGAACAGGTGTGCAGTGGCGGGTTCACTGAACAGTACAGGTATACAGTGGCGGGTTCACTGAACACAACAGGTATGCAGTGGCGGGTTCACTGAACAGGTATGCAGTGGCGGGTTCACTGAACAGTACAGGTATACAGTGGCAGGTTCACTGAACACAACAGGTATGCAGTGGCGGGTTCACTGAACACAACAGGTATGCAGTGGCGGGTTCACTGAACACAACAGGTATGCAGTGGCGAGTTCACTGAACAGGTATGCAGTGGCGGGTTCACTGAACAGTACAGGTATACAGTGGCGGGTTCACTGAACACAACAGGTATGCAGTGGCGGGTTCACTGAACAGGTATACAGTGGCGGGTTCACTGAACAGAACAGGTATACAGTGGCGGGTTCACTGAACACAACAGGTATGCAGTGGCGGGTTCACTGAACATGTATGCAGTGGCGGGTTCACTGAACAGTACAGGTATACAGTGGCGGGTTCACAGAACAGGTATGCAGTGGCAGGTTCACTGAACAGGTATACAGTGGCGGGTTCACTGAACAGAACAGGTATACAGTGGCGGGTTCACAGAACAGGTATGCAGTGGCAGGTTCACTGAACACAACAGGTATGCAGTGGCGGGTTCACTAAACAGGTATACAGTGGCGGGTCCACTGAACAGAACAGGTATGCAGTGGCGGGTTCACTGAACACAACAGGTATGCAGTGGCGGGTTCACTGAACACAACAGGTATGCAGTGGCGGGTTCACTGAACAGTAAAGGTATACAGTGGCAGGTTCACTGAACACAACAGGTATGCAGTGGCGGGTTCACTGAACACAACAGGTATGCAGTGGCGGGTTCACTGAACACAACATGTATGCAGTGGCGGGTTCACTGAACAGGTATGCAGTGGCGGGTTCACTGAACACAACAGGTATGCAGTGGCGGGTTCACTGAACAGGTATACAGTGGCGGGTTCACTGAACAGAACAGGTATACAGTGGCGGGTTCACAGAACAGGTATGCAGTGGTGGGTTAACAGCACAGGTATGCAGTGGCAGGTTCACTGAACAGGTATGCAGTGATGGGTTCACAGCACAGGTATGCAGTGGCAGGTTCACTGAACAGGTATGCAGTGATGGGTTCACAGCACAGGTATGCAGTGGTGGGTTCACAGAACAGGTATGCAGTGGTGGGTTCACAGCACAGGTATGCAGTGGCAGGTTCACTGAACAGGTATGCAGTGATGGGTTCACAGAACAGGTATGCAGTGGCAGGTTCACTGAACAGGTATGCAGTGGTGGGTTCACAGTACAGGTATGCAGTGGTGGGTTCACAGAACAGGTATGCAGCCAGCCAGGAACAAGTTAAGCCTAACTAATCTTTCCCTGAGAGACAGTCTGCAGCAGCTCGCCCTACTCTCACTAACGCAGGCAGCACACGAGTGACCGTAATGGCCGCCGCTGCCTGCCTTATAGAAGGGGGGGTGGGGCTCCAGGGGCTAGTGTAGCCTAATTGGCTACACTGGGCCTGCTGACTGTGATGTAGAGGGTCAAAGTTGACCCTCAAGGTGCATTATGGGGCGAACCGAACTTCCGCAAAGGTTCGCCAGCGGGACGCGAACGCGAACCACCGAAGTTCGCGTGGAACCGTTCGCCGGCGAACCGTTCGGCCCATCTCTACCCGCCGGCTCCGCTGCCCTCCCCGCCTCTCCCACATGTCACCTATATACATGCTGGCACCCATGGGTGCCAGCATGTATATGGGTGACAGGTGTGGGCGGAGTGGACGGCGGGAGCCGGCGGGGACTTAGCGTGTGTGCGGCGGCCGGCGGGTGAGCGGCGAGTGACGTCGGGTGCGGTGGTGTTACAAAGTAACAAAGTTGTTACATTGTAACAACTTTGTTACATTGTAACTGATTAGTATATTTCCGAGGATATTGCGTGGGAACTGACTTTTAAAGGGACAGGTAAGTATTAATGGTTAATTAAGAATATTAAAGGACTCTTTTCGTGGTTATGTTTTTTGTTCAATTAAAATACTTTTTCTATGTGTTTGTGTGTTTATTTACTTTTAACTCTTAAAGGGGACTCCCAGATGCCACCATGAACCCCCCCCAGGAAATCGCGTCCTCCACCTCCACCGCCCATCGGAGGTGGAGAAGAGCCCCTTGTCCTTGAATTGGACAAGGGCTCGGAGGGGGAGGGGAAAGCTTGGCTGCCCCTCCCCTTCCGAGACCCCCCAATCCATGGACCATGCGGGCTGGTATAGTCAGGGTGCGGAGCCCCACGCGGCCGGTGCTCCGCATTCTGGCTATCCCAGTCTGCATGGGGGACAAGGGGTTAAAGAGGTCTAGGAGGGGGGACCCCACGTCGTTTTTTTTTTTATATTTCCCACACTCAGAACGAAGTAAGTAAAACTCTTCCCACTTGGGGGAATCTATGAAAATAAAACACTATTGTTACCTGTGCAAAAAAAACCTGACATTTTCCGCATTTAAAAGACATTTTTGCCCTTGAAACTTAAAAATCGATTTTCTCAAAAACTATAAGGTCTTTCCCCTTAATATACCCTGTGAATTTGGTGTTCCTACATTTTAAGCAGGCTTTGCTATTAACCGTTAAAATCGGCGGGTTTTTAAATGTATATATTTTTCCTTTGAAACTTTAACATCGATTTTCTCAAAAACTATAAGGTCTTTTTGAAAAAAAAATTTTCCTCTTATTCCTTCTGATCTCCTTAATATATTCTCCAAATTTGAGGCTCTTAGCACTTAAGGGGGCTTTGCTATTAACCCTTAAAGTCGGCGGCTTTTTTATATTATACGGGAGCGTAATATTACGCGATTACGGCAGACTGTGTAATTTCAATAGGAGTTTACTGTCTTACGCGTAATTTGTTACGCGTAATAACGTAACCTACGGTCTACGCGTAATTAATTACGCGTAATACTGTAACCTTACACGTAACGCTTACGGTGCATTTGTAGTGAATTACGATGCGTAATTACGCTAATGCGTAATTTCGGCCCAGCACTGTTACAGACCACACTTATCCAACATGCATACAGACTGTTTTGGATCGGTTGATCCTCATCAGTGCATGGCATGGATTAATGTGGCTCTATGGAGTAGGACTTGAAACAACCAGAGTTACAGACTACCCAGCAAGCTCCTGGTGAACCAGAACTTCTAGGAGTGTGTAAGGGGTTACAATGGACCAAAAAGCCCTCTTACTAAAATGCTATGGAAAACAAGTTTGCTTTCTTAAAACAGAAAGTATTTTCAATAATTCAGGTTGGAGTTCGCTCCAAGATTTCTCCCAGTGCATCACTGCTGAAATATGCAAATTATCCATTGTTGTCCCTGTAAGCTAAACACAACTCCAGATCCGCTGAAATGCAATGATGTGTCAGCTTGTTAATATTACAGAGCCACACTTATCCAACATGCATACAGACTGTTTTGGATTGGTTGATACTCATCAGTGCATGGCATGGATTAATGTGGCTCTATGGAGTAGGACTTGAAACAACCAGAGTTACAGACTACCCAGCAAGCTCCTGGTGAACCAGAACTTCTAGGAGTGTGTAAGGGGCTACAATGGACCAAAAAGCCCTCTTACTAAAATGCTATGGAAAACAAGTTTGCTTTCTTAAAACAGAAAGTATTTGCAATAATTCAGGTTGGAGTTCGTTCCAAGATTTCTCCCAGTGCATCACTGCTGAAATATGCAAATTATCCATTGTTGTCCCTGTGAGCTAAACACAACTCCAGATCCGCTGAAATGCAATGATGTGTCAGCTTGTTAATATTACAGAGCCACACTTATCCAACATGCATACAGACTGTTTTGGATTGGTTGATACTCATCAGTAGAGATGTCGCGAACCTCCGATTTTGGGTCCGCGGACGCGAACTTTCGCAAAAGTCCGCGAACAGATGGGAGAAATCTTGGAGCTTGCTCCAACCTGAATTATTGCAAATACTTTCTGTTTTAAGAAGGCAAACTTTTGGTGAATAAGCTTTGGGAGTGATATATCTGATCAAACCTCGGATGTACATGTCTTGAAATGATTAGGTCGGTCTCTATAAAAAGTGTAGTTAGGGTCACCAAAGGGCGTTAGCAGCCCATACTGTTAACCACCCCCTTAGGGGTCATCATTTTACTTGGGAGGGAGGTTCCCCCCTAAGAATATAAAACACTTAAAAACTATTTAAAAGGTTAGAGGAACTTACCTCAAGTTGATACATAATTTAGGGTAAAAAAAAACAAAAACGCAAAAACACCAGGCAATGCATTTCACGGGAGTCAACTTGCTTCCTCAGGTGAGTAAATGGTGTCTTAGGACAGGTTTCCCGTAGTTTGGAGTACAGGAGCCTAAGACACTGTTTACTGATCTGATGAAGCAGGTTGACTCCCGTGAAATGTGCTGCCTGTTTTTTTTTTATTTTTACATATAAACTACCTTTTTTACCCTAAACTATGTGTCATCCTGAGGTAAGTTAGTCTTATCTTTGAAACGTTTTTTTCTTTTAAGTGTATTGTATTTTTGGGGGTGTCTCCCTCCTCCCAAGTTGTCTCTGCCTAAGCATAGTGTTAGTAAAGTATTAAGAGGATAGGGGTGGAAGAATAAAAAACATATGCCCCCTCCTTCCCCAGCTCAATAATTCCAAGGTGCCCTGCTGCCTATTACTCAGGTGAATATTTTCAGCCCCTCATGCCACCACCCACTGTCCCCATTCAGCTGCAGAGAAAGTAAGAAGAGGAGGAAAGGAAGAAATGTACAATCGTAATGACCAGAAGAGGAGAAAAGAGATACAATGGGATGGATTAGGGAAATTCCTCAGTACCTATTACTCCCAATTTTAATTCCAATACTGTTTCTATGTTTAGTTTTGGGCGTTTTAGCTGGATCTATGGTTTCCATCCATGGCCTCAGAAATTTGCTGTGGAAGTCATTTAAAATATTGGTAATTTTTCATTCCCCACAAAAGTGTGCATCCTGAATTTGACCTCTGAGATGGCTGCTGTTTGTGTTTTACAAGTTTTTGCCAAATCCTGGCAGCTAAGAAAAGGAACGTAGCCAGCTTGATTTGAGGCTCAGTGAGAGCTTCCAGTACTATAAGTTACAGAGCTTCCCAGGGACCTTTTCAGATAACTATGCTGACCAGTGAATGCAGTATTTCCTATTCTTTGCTGCAGAAGCGAAATAATTAAAAGCAGGTTCACAAGATGGGATATTTATATTAGATCTAATGTTTAATCTATCGTAAACATTGTACAGTGTATGCCTAGCTTAAACAACATTTTCAGCCTTATTTCTTCTATCCTATAAGTTCCCATACCTGTTCTAATGTGGTCTGGATTACTCCAGCCTTTTCTAGTTGCACTGTCTCTGTAATATATCTAATCTTCTTTTCCTTGTCAAGCTTTGTAGACCCAGGGAGGAATGGTCTGCCCCTGTTGTAATGAATACAAGTTAAGCACGCCGTCTGCAGGCTCTGTGTGCTTTGTTTACTCATCACAGTGTGAGGCTGACGGGGTAAGGGAGCTGCCTGTCACATGCAGAGAAACTGTGAGAATCCCAGACTGTAGTGCAGATAATTCACTATGTAATAAAAACTTGTAGTATACTGTAACATTATATATATATATATATATATATATATATATATATATATATACGCATCACTTCCTGGTTATCGGACATGTTTTTTGTTTGTAAACACTGCCTACAACTGTCGCATAAAAGCAAGGATCGCACCGGGGGGAGGGGGCGGAAACATTAAAGAGGGATCCATGAGATCACAGTGACTCGATTGGTATGTTTTTTGATGTCCAAATCGGACAGTACAGATTCTCTTTAAGTTGGTGGAAACGGATAAAGGGAACCAATCTTTAGGAAATTACTTGTTGTATACCTGCTTTAATTCTGTAGCATTGTCAGCATGCTGCTTCAAGTTTTTCTTTTACACTTGTAGCACCAAGTCATCATGAGTTGGAATCCACAATTGCTTAGTTCCGAAGTGACCTGCTTCGACATCCCAGCTCCTGAGTCAATGAAGCTTCACTGCTCTGCCTACATAGCGTCTTCTCTCCCTTTTCTCCGCCCAGCTTGATCTCCACTGGCAGTGTCACAACAGCCATCATTGCACACACCATTATCTGGTAAATAATCTCTTTACATTTTGCTGATGCCATCCTCTTCCCTTAATAAATAAAAGTACATGGTGCTGCTGCCAAGCCTCCTTTGTCCCAATTCCCTCCTGCTGCTGTAGGTGTAGCGGTTTTATAGTTATGCCACTGCCATAAGGCACTATAATTTGAGTACAGTGCTTGCATTCTATTATTATTATTATTATTTTTATTATTTAGTAGTGCTGACATCTTCCGCAGCCCTGTACAGAGTATATTGTCTTGTCACTTAACTGTCCCTCAGAGGGGCTCACAATCTAATCCCTACCATAGTCATGTGTCTATGTATATATCCTGTTGTGTATGTATCATAGTCTAGGGCCAATTTATGGGGAAGCCAGTTAACTTATCTGTATGTTTTTGGATTGTGGGAGGAAACCAGATTTCCTGGAGGAAACCCACACAGACGTGCAAAAGTGTACAAACTCCATCTAGATGGTGCCCTGGCTTGGATTTGAACAGGGGAGTGAACCCAGCGCTACAAGAAGAGAGGGCTAACCCATGCTGCTTATATGCATAAAGATATCTTCCATGCCCTACTTCACCAAACAATTGAAATTAGTCCCACAGCAGTGTGTTGATTGCTCTTCAAGTATCGCTAGGCTGGGAAATGTCTTTTGTTGCAGTAAACAAATCAAGTAGACTAATGGTGTCACCTGCCTGTCTGCCCATAACATTTCGGTATTGAAAATCTGTCCATTTTTTATTAATGGGCATTTATCATTTTTTTCACATTTATATAGCACTTATACTTTTTCTTAAAACTTCTCAGAGAACATTAAATCAATCACCTCCGCTGTGGTCTTCAATCAGGCTTACATGTTCCCACCAAAGTCTGTGGCCTAGCTATGATTAAGTCATTTAACAATCAGTGGCCCATATTCAATTAACGTTTTCATACCTTGTAAGTAAAATACCATTCAAGCCACCAGGAAGCAAGAAAATGCTCACAACTATTTTAATATAATTTTCTACTGTTTGGTATTCTTTCAGTTGCAAAGTGCTGAAAAGTTATTTTAAAAAGAAGATGAAAAAGGATTCTTAGGTGAAAACTAAGGATAAAAATTTAATAAAATAAGGGCCTATATGGTTTTAAGCCTATTCAATAAAACTGAAGCCCTTGAAAGATAAACACATAAGCTTAAATGAGCATACAAACTCCATACAGATGGTGTCCTTGTTGAAAATTAAATCTGGGATTGTACAGCTCCAAGGCAAGAATCCTAGCCACTTAACTACTATGCTGCAACGTGATACTATGCAACATATACAACTATTATAAGATACTTTGTACTTGCAGAATGCAATGTTTAAATGGTAGTGAAATTAAATTATATCAATACATGGAAAATTTTGATTGGCAATAAGCATTGACATACAGCTAAAAGAGTCAGTAGGAAAAATATCAAAGCCGTTCTCTTTTTTGTTATTTAAATAAAAATGATGACATTGACTTTACAGTATGTACCAAGGGCCATTATAAGCAATTCATATTTATTAATGGAATCTGTTAGCATTGCTGAGCATTGCTGAATCTGTTAGCATTGCTGAGCTCACATTCCGAAGCATGGCCAGCTCCAACTCCAGTGCAGAGCTTGGCTGTACTGGACACAGTGCCTCGCCTGTCCTGAAATTAACTCCACTTGTGGAAGTCTAGCAATGGCATCCTCCACTACTGGATGGGATCCTTGGCCATGCCACATTACAGCTGTCCTGGCAGGGTCTCTTTAAATTCTTCTTCTGCAAACAGCGTGATGCTGGCAGCAGATTCAAGTCTTCTACATTGTTTCATATTACCAGTAAATCAGCCTAGTAGGATTCTGAAACCCGCACTGCTGGTTTTGGAACAGATGGTCCCTGGGTTACAGAATGTCCCATATTCATGTTTATCCAGGAACAAAGCGCGCCTTTCAAGGCATGAAAGTAATGACAGGAACTCCATCTGTGAAAGGAAACGCCTCATTTCTGGAAGGAAGACTTATCCCTTTTGGCTATTTTAATTCTGAAGTGGGATTGTAGAGGGAAACAGTTCACTATCTCATTAGAAAACACAACAGACTTTGTCTTGACATTTTTCTGTTCATTATGATGCAAGGCACCTGGTATATACAGACTGCGCAGCTGCTGGGAATGAATACACTAAGCGAGTGGGGAATCTCTGCACTAGATGTCCATAATTACATATAAGTATGCTTATGTGTTCAAAGCTAACAGTCATTTTTATATTGCTCGGTAAACTGCATGGTAAGGGTGTTTTTAGGAAATACTGTTTTTCTAATGTTATTGGAATATTTTTTGGGTTATGGAGGTAGTTTTTTAAACTTTAAACTGTGTTCAAGTAATGCACAACTTTAAACTATTAAACTAAGAATCTCTTGTGATTGCTTTTGTAAGATGTACGGGCCCCTATTCAATTAACTTTTCTCCTAAGTTCCTTTCCTGGATATTTTCACACCTCGTCAATAAAATACCTCTAAAGCTCTCAGCGAGCAATAAAATACTCACATTAACTTTGTTACTTTTTAACACTGAGGCTAGATTCACAGTGGGACGTTGCGTTTTGATGCCACGTTAAAGTCGCACCGCAAGCTTACAACGCAACGCGCCCAAAAAGTGGCAACGCAGCGTTACCGTCGCATACAGCAGATACAGTAAAAAATACAGGCAATGAAAAGTATGCTTCCAAGTCATTACTGAGCATGTGCAAACAGTCCAACGCAGCTAATAACGTGTATAACGCACTGCATGCAGTACTTTTACTTAACGTGCAGCGTTAGACACCAACGCAACGTGTGCACTGTGAACAGGGCATTGATTTTTCATTGCAGTGAGTTATTCTGCGTTAAATGCTGTTTTAACGCGCGACTTTAACGTCCCACTGTGAACTTAGCCTTAGTGTTACTTAGTTACTAAGTGTTGAAAAGTTTTTTTCTTTTATTTATTTATATTTTTATAAATGATGAAAAATCATCTTCTGGGAGAGAACTCCTAAGGGTAACTCATAAGAAGAAAACTGTGCAAGGGCCATTGGACCCTATTCAATTAACTCCCCCCCCCCCTGTGTTTTCTCATAGGAGATGTTGTCACGTTTTATCAATGAAATACCTTTTAAGTCCCCAGCAAAAAAATACTCCAAATAAATGTGATACTTTTGTATGATGTATCGGTCACCTCAGCAACCGCAATTCCCCTCACATTCTGCACTGTCTGAGACACCTTCCCTAACTCTTCCTATTTTACAACAGTTTTAGAAGGATTTCTAAAAACCTACCAATATTTTGTCTCAGACATTCGTGATAAATGCCCCCCAGTGTCAGCAATTCCTTGCTTGTTGGGGGCTTAAAAAAGTTAATTGAATATGGTGCTTTCTCTCTCTACAAGACTTTCTTCCTCCTTTCCAGTCAATTCATTGAATTCCTATCAACCTGAGATTATATACTTTGCTTCTATGTCCTGCCTTCAAATATCTTCAAATTCCATATTTTGCTGTGATGCGAATAAATAAATACACTTCATGCAAAGTTGCATCTTAATTCAAATTATATGTATCTTTTTTTCAAATAATATTTAACAATAAAGGTGATTTACCTGAACAAAAAAAAAATCAAAAATTGCGCAAAAGGTGGATCAGCGCATCACCAGGCCGCCTCTGAATGGCCTCGAATCAGAGGTGCGCTGAGCCCCCCCAGAAACTGCAAACGCACCTTGAACCCAAACGGAAGCTCTGCATATACACCAAAAGCAAAGCTGTTAAGTGGGAGCAGCTGACCAAAAATGAATTAAATTAGTACATGGCAAGGAAATGAACAACACTACTTAAAAACAGACAAGTGCCTACCTGCAAAAGAGTGCAAGCCCCACTTGTGGGATAAAATACACACCTAGCATACACATGACCTGTCTACCACTGGAGGATGTTGGGTTCATTTCCTTGCCATGTACTAATTTAATTCATTTTTGGTCAGCTGCTCCCACTTAACAGCTTTGCTTTTGGTGTATATGCAGAGCTTCCGTTTGGGTTCAAGGTGCGCTTGCAATTTCTGGGGGGGCTCAGCGCACCTCTGATTCGAGGCCATTCGGAGGCGGCCTGGTGATGCGCTGATCCACCTTTTGCGCAATTTTAAATTTTTGAATTTACTTGATTAGCCGCACCCAGGCTATGCATATACATAGGTTAGGATTTAGTTAGTGTTAGGTCCCCTCCCATGGAGGATTGACTTCTTCGCAGTGGGAGGGACGAGTACTTAAAGGGACTCCGAGCAGTGCAGAAACTATGGAAAGATGCATATCATTTTAAAGCTCTCTTTCTCCTCTTTCCATTGATATATAAACCGCCGCCCTATGCCTTTTAGTTTTCGCTATTTTCGCGATTGAAATTGCCGCGGCCGCGATTTCAATCGCGAAAATAGAGAAAAATAAAAGGTGTAGGGTGACGATTTAGGTGTCGCCAGAAAGAGGAGAACGAGAGCTTTAAAATGATATCCATCTTTCCATAGTTACATTGTATTACACAGGGCGACTTTTTCCTAAAGTCGGCAGCTCCATTCTGCTGAATGGAGCTGCTGACACTGGGGAAAGTGTAGTCCTGTGTAATACAAGTAACTATGGAAAGATGCATATCATTTTAAAGCTCTCTTTCTCCTCTTTCTGGCGACACCTAAATTGTCACCCTACGCCTTTTAGTTTTCTCTATTTTCGCGATTGAAATCGCGGCCGTGGCAATTTCAATCGCGAAAATGACGAAAACTAAAAGGCGTAGGGCGGCGGTTTGTATATCATTGGAAAGAGGAGAAAGAGAGCTTTAAAATGATATGCATCTTTCCATAGTTTCTGCACTGCTCGGAGTCCCTTTAATAGGTTGCATGCAAGCTGTTACGGAGACCCAACATCCTCCAGTGGTAGACAGGTCATGTGTAGGCTAGGTGTGTATTTTATCCCACAAGTGGGGCTTGCACTCTTTTGCAGGTGGGCACTTGTCTGTTTTTAAGTAGTGCTGTTCATTTCCTTGCCATGTACTAAAAAAAAATTACCTTGAAACCATTTAAAAAAAAATGGACATGCAATTTTACTCTATACATGCAAAAGTCATTGTACAATTTTACACAGCCTATTTCGCACCACAGGGGAGAGAGACAGCTTGGACCATTCTGATGAAATTTAAATAAGAGGGGTAACAATAAGTGATTCAAATGAGCCTACATTTGGAGAAATAGTAATTCCCAGATACTTAAAAGAGGGCACCTTTTGAATCTGAACACAAGAAAAGACAGGATTTCTGCCAATTCACCGTTAAACCGGAATATCTACCATAAACACATAGGCCCGACATAGTATTGATCAGGGGCAAATCAGGGACTAATTGGTGTCCTGGAGGAAATGAAGAGTGTTGTCTGCATATAAAGTAATTTTTTTCCTCCAGGGCACCATTTTTAAAGTCCTGAATCTGTTCACTACTTCCAATCAGTTCAGCAAGAGGTTCAATAGCTATGGCAAAAAGCAGGGGTGACAAATTAAATGTAGGTGAAATGGAGTTGTGAACACGCAGGCTGGCTACTGGAGAATTGTAAAGGATCCAAATCCAATTACAAAAAGAGGGTCCAAACTGCATCGCCTCCAAAACCGTGTATAAATATTGCCACTCTACACTGTCAAAGGCCTTGGCGATATCAAGAGACAGAATAGCCCTATCTCCCACAGTATCTGCTGGAAGTTGCATATGAAGGTAGGCCCAACTAATATTAATTGCCGTAGAAACCGCAAAGAGCTTATTTTGCACCCGGATGAAATTATTTTGTTATATATTTGCTGTTTGTCTAGATAGGCAGACTAGACATTCATTGCTGTACTAGACTCAGCAAGTTATAAACAACAGGACTGCCTGGAAATAGCATATTCAGATATCTGTAGTAATGGTGTTAGAGAGACTAAACATAAGTGAGTGATTTATAGATCACCACATCTGGTCTTTAAATTCTAACAGTGATGTTTCCCAGTGCTGATGTAACCATGATTGGATTCTCCACAATTCCGGAGCAATAGCTTCACCTCTGTAAAATCATTTTTTTGTGTGTGTGAATGTGTGAGACCCTTTGTATACAGCATTAAGAGCTAATGCTTAGTGCTTACTTTGATTAAAATTACTTACTGGCAGGTAGAGGACTATTTCCACCTACCCTGTGTGAGAAGGAGATTGTGCCAGCCTGTTCACTGTTCCAGTCCAATAACCGCTTCTTCTCCACCATTCCATATTCACGGAAGTAAAAATACTAAATCCCATTTCCACACAGAAAAGCCAAAACCCAGTAATTATTTTTCCAAACTTATTTTTTTTACTCATGTAGTAGCAAATACCAAGGATTTTGTAGTGCTCTTTCGGATTATTAACACTTTTAGTGCCAAAGAGAGGTTGATGTTGGCCTCAGCGTATTACTTAGAGTACAAATGGCCCCCTACTTATAAACAGGTTCCGTTCCGAGATATTGTAAGTTGAATTTGTAAATTGAGTCCTGTGTTAACTACTTCAGGATCCTTGCTACGCATATCAAAGCCCCTGTATATTTCACTTGCGTATCAGGGGCGTAGATATGCATACTGTTTACTTACCGCTGCGTACTCGATCCCTGCACCATTTCTGTTCGCCTCACCATTGCAATCCCCTCCTTCTGTGATCGGGGTATGAGAATCAGCTGTTCCCAACCCCGATCACCGTGCCTGTGATGACTCAGAGCCTGCAGCAACGAGACACAAGCTCTCATTGAAAAAAAAAACCTTGATGCTTCTGTATTTCTATTAATAGTGTAACACCATCTTGTGGCCAAAAAGTAAAAATACACCCAAATACACCATTATACACTTTTACATAGAAAAATGATTATTATTATTTTTTATTTTATTATTTTCAACCCCTTCCAGCCCTGCCCCATAGTTACCAAAATAAAACACTTGTTAAAAAAAAATAAAAATAAATTACATTTTTTTTTTATTATTACATAAATAGTTACCTTAAGGACTTTTTTTTAATATGTGTGTTGTGAGAGTATATTACTGTTCGTTTTGCAAATAAAGTCTTGTAATATGTGATATAGTATTAAAAATGGCTAAACGGAAAAAAAACACCTTTATTTCCAGATAAAATATTACTGCTATTCATTGTACTAGGGACAACATTTAAACGTTGTAATAACTATGACAAATGGGCAAATAAAACGTGTGGGTTTTATGTTTTGAAGCACATTTTATATTAAAACCATAATGGCTGAAAACTGAGATTGTTTTTCCTTTTTTTTTCCTTCTTATTATTCCCTTTACAATGCAAATAAAAAAAATAATAATTCTTAATAAAATGTACTACCCAAAGAAAGCCTAATTTGTGGTCATAAAAAAACCCCATATATAGATAATTTCAGTGTGTTAAGTAACAATAAAGTTATCTTTGAACGAATGGGAGGAGTGCTGAAATATGAAAATTGTTTTAGTTTTTAAGGGAAAAAACCTGTGATCCTGAAGTGGTTAATCATATGTGGATAAATTATTTACTTTCGGACAACTCTGGATTTGGACATATAGTATAAACAACGTTTTATGGTTGCTTTCAATGTGCTTTTTAAAGTATTTTAAACTGCTTACATCGAGTTGTTTGTAAGTAGGGGACTGCATGTACTTCCAGTTTAAAAGACAGAGCCTGTCATATCAGGCTCTGTCTTAACTACCTAACGACCGCCCCAAGCCATTGGGCATGGCCGCGGCGGCTTCTCCAGGACTGCCTAATGCCAATTGGCGTCCAGTCCTGGGAATGGCTACTGCAGGAGTTTGCGCGCAGGTTGTGCGCGCATCTCCTGCTTGGGGGCGGATCGCTGTGATAGGCTGGCTGGGGGAAGGAGGGAGGGTGATAAAAAAAAAAGCAAAAACGTTTATTTAAAAAAAATGAGTTTGTCATGACATACTCTATCTTTATACTGGAAGTACTCGCGAGGTTAGGATTTTCTTTTAAGGCTGGGAGCACACTTAATAGAATCATGCACTTTACTGCAGACTAAAAAAAAATAAAAAATCCAGGATAAACACATATCTCTACTTAATAATCATGAAAAAATACCCAGAAGAAATCTGAAGGTACCTACCAGCATCCAAGAAACATATATGACCATTTATTGATTATCCAAAAGGATCCGGTGGCAAACATATAGTTGCCAGCACGACAACCACATGTCAGTGGGCAGTGCATCAATGCCACTGAAAAGGAATGCAATCAAGTGGGCAGATCATGGTGTCTGGATGCTTTTTGGCAGACTGTTGTGTCTTCCTTGCCCAAACAGAAATGATAGGTTAAAAAAAGCTGGAAAATAGTATTTTTAGTCAGAGAGGTGCTTTTGCTATTTTGTTCATGCATTTACATATGTACATGCAAGGTTACACTGTATTTTATCGACGGGGGCTGCTTTGTACACATTTATTTATTAAGATATTTATAAAAAATGGTCATACCTCCAGGGTTTACAGATTGATATTCAATGCTTTTGAGATATGAGACCACATGAAAGCCGTTTCATCATGTGGTCCCCATTAAGTATCAGGATAGGATATGCAAACAGTTGAAGCCAGTAACAGAATACTGCAGGGAATCTGGAAACTGAAATTGACAATACGCTTTCCTCAGGTCAAGGACCATTAGTAGAGGTCTTGTGACTTATTTCATTATCATTTTCCACATCTCCTAGCTGCCACATGCACACAGCTAATAGTGGGGAACACTTGTACAACAGGACATTGCATTTGATAACAATATGGAAGGATCTGAGTGCGGCAGGTCCCTAGAAAAGAGACCTGTCTCCACTCTGCAAGCTGCAGAGTTGCTGTTCTGGGGAAGAATTTGCATCCACTTGTCATGCAAATTGCTTAGCTGCTTCCTCTTATGGCTTGCAGTATAAAAACCATTTCTTCCCAGAATTCCTGGCTAGTCATGATGGTTTGTTCCTGCTAACTTACCTGGAGTCTCAGCCTTTGCTAATTGTTTGCTAAGATTATCTTAGAGTAATTCCTTGGGAGTGCACTAGGAATTCCTTCTAGCGTAGTCAGGTTGTGTTATCTGTATTGCCTTGTTCTGTCTATCTGTATATAGTACCCACCAGCTCCTCTGGTGAGGTTCTGACAAACTAGTCAGTTACTGTGTTTACGATTGTCTTGTCGCCAGCAGCGGTCAACAAGAAATCGTTCTGTCTGTTTGTCTGGTTCGCAGTGGCGGTGGTTCCTTCTGTACTCTGTCTGGGAGTGTAGGGCAGAGCTGTGGTTGCTACTGGTTACTCCTTCTGTCTGTCTTGTCTGGAACGAACGCTTGCTGTAGGCTTGGTGAGGTAACCGTTTATAGTCTCTGTGCCAGGTCAGAGCTTCAAACCATAAGTACACTCTGTGGGAATTACACCACCACCAGGAACACCCTAAAGGATCCACACTCACCAATACTGGTGGGCCAGGTATTACAGTGGCCTTATTGCGCCTCTGGGGTATTTTTCAAGGCTCCCCACACCCTGTGGCTGGTCTCTTCCAATCCAATGTCCCTTTTTATCTTCTTAGAGCAAGTTATACCTCAATGCAAACAAACACTATCATTGCGCAGATATCAGTAAAAAATGACACTTTATTAAAAAGGTTCCACTCACATGCCATCAGCTATAGGTAAGCCTGCGGAGTATTGGAACGGGCTCCACCCCGTGCAGCCTCCCGGGCTGACCGCCGTATCGATGTTACTGGGGTCCCGCTCGTTCCTCACACCACCGCGTCCCATGCTCCTGCGTGTGTTACTTCCACATGTGGCTTCTCCCTATCGATTTTTTCATAAATGACTCATTCAGGGGATGGAGCCACCATGCGGAGACCTCGTATGTATACCAGTTGGCTCCTCCCCGCCCACTACGTCAGGCCCCCACTCGCGCATGCGCACCCCATGGATTCTTCCCATCGCGTCATGCATGCATGTCATCGCGTTGTGCGGACATGTCACGCGTAATGGAGGCCTGCGTATCTGGCGTCCCCCATGCCTCTTGCGTCTCACAATGCGTTCCGGAGCCCGGGAGTCCTCAATCTCCTAACCAACTTAATTAAACGATGTCCTCCTTGGACAACCTTATTAAAACATTTTAAAAACACTACTTGTAACTCATAACATTATAGATCCCCCACATCTTGTACTCTTATGTCCTACACATATTACCATATGCATTATACATTGTTATTGCACTTTTTAATTCATCACTACTTTCACATGACTATCCCATATTATCTACTGTCCCCCTAAGAGTGGAGCATCCACTTCTCCACAAGCTCTTACATCATAATACATTCCATGACAATATAACATAACATTATGTCAATCAAAACCATATATTAGGACTTAGTTTCTTCTTATATGGCTATCAGGTTTACATATATCTATCCATACCTTCAGCATTATTTATTCCCACTCCCTTTTACCCTAGTGATCTATATCATCCTATCAATATTCACAATTCCCTCTCCACCTTATTGGTCAGTGGTAGTGGTGATCAATAGTACCTCTACACCTTATTGGTTGATGGTTATGGTTATCCCTCAACTCTCATCAATAAAGCAATTCAAATCCACCTCTACATTCAGACCCTTTGGTTGCATAGTTTCCATTCTAAATATCCACTCCGTCTCTTTTCTGGATATAAGCCTAATCCTATCCCCCCCCCCCCCCCCCCTCCATGGTATTCTCACCTTTTCAATAGCACAAAAATTCAGTCCACTTGGATCCCTGTCATGCACTCTCCTGAAATGCTCAGAAACACTATGTCCTCTAACCCCCTTTCTTATGTTTCTAACATGTTCAGCAATTCTTTCAGTAAATTCCCTTTTGGTGCGGCCTATGTATTGTTTCCCACATTCACACCAAAGTAAGTACACAACCCCCTTGGTGTGACATGTTATATTCTGCTCAATTTTGAAAGATCTGCCATTATGAAAGGACACAAAGCAATCTGTTCTCATCCCTCTGGCTCCCCTACAAGAGAAACATCCCCCACATGGGAAGAATCCCTTTCTTTGCCATGATGCCATTCTAGGTGTTTGGGGTGGGTTCACACAACTAGGAGCCAGCATATTCTTCAGGTTATTCGCTCTTCTATATATCATTTTTGGTTTCTCTGGTAATGGTTTTCTTAAAGTGGGATCTTCCAACAAGATTCCCCAATGTCTCGACATAATTCTCTCCAAATTTCTATGTTGGTTACTGAAATCTGTTATAAATGCTGTCTGATACTTCTGTCCTCCTCCCCCTTCCCCCCCCCCCTCCCCTCAACAAATCCCCTCTATCCCTCCTTCCCACCTCAATCATGGTTCTTTGTAGATCAACCTCATTATACCCCTTCTCTACGAATCTGTTAATCAAAACTTGTGATTGCTCTACGTATTCCTGTACTTGAGTGCAATTACGTCTCATCCTGACCATCTGGCCCTTCGGTATCCCCCCTATCCACCTCGGGTGATGGTTGCTTTCTGTTGGAATGAAACCATTCCTATCCGTGTCTTTGAAATAGCTCTTGGTGATCAGTGTGCCCCCCTCTTTCCTAATACTCAAATCCAAAAAATGAATAGTGTACATATTGAACTCTACATTCAGTTCAATATTCAAATTGTTATTATTCAAACGTGATATAAACTCATGTAAATCTTCTGCTGACCCCTCCCATAACCAGAAGAGGTCATCTATATATCTAGACTAGTGCCTAAACGGTGCTTGTGACTCCACCTCCACAATATTCTCCTCCCATCTGGGCATAAATAGATTAGCTAGACATGGTGCAAATCCTGCCCCCATGGCGCATCCACGTATCTGTAAAAAATACTCTCCCTGGTGCCAAAAATAATTCCTCTTGAGTGAAAATGTGAGCAAACTTAATATAAACATGGTTTGCTTATGTGGCATCTCATCATCCCTGGTAAGATCGTGTTCCACAGCTTCAAGGGCCAGATGGTAAGGAATATTTGTATATAAGGATGAGACATCCGCCGTCACCAATGTCGTACTTTCTGTTGCATTCATGTTTGCAATTTTGTTCAACATGTGCCTTGTGTCCTTAATTACATATGGCAATCTATCCACCACCGGCTGTAAAAACCCACTGAGATACTTTCCCAACTTGTGAGTAATTGAACCCAACCCACTTATAATGGGTCTCCCAGGTGGATTTGTACTGTTCTTGTAGATTTTTGGAACTTGATAGATTATTGGTATTCTAGGTGCAGAGGGAATGAGATATGAGAACTCCTGGTCATTGAGAATACCCTCATTCAGGCCCTCTCTCAAAATTCTCCTTAGTTCTTTCAAATACATGCTGGTCGGGTCACCCCTCAGTTTTTCATATGTCACAGGGTCATGCACCAACCTATCCAATTCCTGTTCATACTGAACCTTATTTAAAATTACTACCCCCCCCCCCCCCACCCTTATCTGCAGGTCTAACAACTAAGTCTTTCTTATCTAACATATCCTTAGCGATTTTCCTCTCATCATTAGATCTATTCTCTGGTATTTTTCTAATTTCCATTTCCACCATTTTTTTGAAGACCTCAATATTATTATTATTATTATTTTATTATTTAGTATTTATATAGCGCCGACATATTACGCAGCGCTGTACAGTGTATACATATATCTTGTCACTAGCTGTCCCTGAAAGGAGCTCACAATCTAATTCCTACCATTGCCATATGTCTATATTATGTAGTGTAAGTACTGTAGTCTAGGGCCAATTTTAGGGGGAGCCAATTAACCTATCCGTATGTTTTTGGAATGTGGGAGGAAACCGGAGTGCCCGGAGGAAACCCATGCAGACACGGAGAGAACATACAAACTCATTGCAGATAGTGCCCTGGCTGAGATTCGAACCAGGGACCCAGCGCTGCAAGGCGAGAGAGCTAACCACTACGCCACCGTGCTGCCAATAGACTTATTATTAGTCTGAGGGTTAAAAGTAGATGGGTTTTTCAGGTTAGAATGCTGATATGGATCCAATCTGTTGGCCCTATTGCTTGGGCCCTCCTTTTGTGCAAAATATTTTTTTATGTTAAGTTTCCGGGTGAATTTTTGTAGGTCAATGTATGTTTTAAATTTGCTTAATCCACTTTTCGGCGCATATTTGAGGCCTTTGTCCAATAATTGGACTTTGGGGTGGACCTTTCTTTCTAGTTCCACCCCACTTAGATTGTATATGCCTTCTCCCCCTTAAATCTTCTTCTTTTGTACTCTCCTCCCACCCCTGGATCCCCTTCTGCTTCTCTTTTCCTTTCCTTCGAGGTCCCATGGTATTCCCCCTCGTTCCCCTCCTCTTTCTCCTCTTCCCTCTGTGCTCTCCATTCTGGAGGGGACCCTCCCCTTCAACCCTCCCCTAAAAAAGATCCATATTGCTGTTCATTCCTCAGGGGATCATATCTGTTATAAACAGGGACCTGGTATCTGTTGTTATAACTCCTCCTCTGTTGTGGTTGATAATATCCACCGCCCCTCGGATATTGGGGTGGGGGTTTTCTCTGGGGTCCCCATTGTTTGGGGGGGGTGCGGAAATTCTTATTTGGGGTTCTAGGTGGGTAATATTTATTCGGTGTTCTCGGGGGTAACCGTTTAGCAAGCGTTCTCTATTCATTTTCGTGTTACATTGGCTAGTTAGGGTTGGCGTGTTTTGTCTCTGTTGTGCTTTTCGTGCGGAGACCACGCCATTAGCGTGTGTTGTCGCTATTGTGCTTTTCGCGCGGCGACCCCGCTTAGCGAGTGCGTGTGTTATTTTCCTTGGTGTTCTGATCATTGTTATTTGCTGTGCCTTTCTTGCTACACTTGGGCTCTGTCTTACTCAGTCTTGTGTCACTGTTGGCAATCGCCACTCTTGCGATTGCGTTCTCACTTGGTTTCCGCTGTTGTGTGTTCACCGTCGCCTGGTGGCGACTAGATTGGTGGACACACATACATTCTGTCTCTGTGCTCACTTTCTCTCTACAGGTGCATTGCACCATAGCTGGGTTCTGTTGTTATTTTATACGCTTGTGGAGGATTTCCGTGGTCAGCACGCATCTTGTGCGCTGACCACGGAAATAATTCCCCAATCGTTACAGATATGCCTTGGTGGTAATACTATAAATGGCTGAAAGTGTTCTTGTCACATTAATTAGAACACTTACTTTGCAATTGTTGAAATACTGATTTATGGCATACCCCGCCAGAAGCCACATGTAGTAAACTAGATCAGCTCCCAATGTAAACATGTATAACTGCCGCTAAACTCAGCTGAGTTCACTTCACCATTCAGGAGCCAATTTTAAACTGTGATCACACAGGGAAAAATAATTAAAAGGGGGAAAAAAGGCTCTGGTCCATAAGGGGCTGGAACAAAAAAAACCAAGTATATCCAGGTACTAGAGGGCTATAAGGGGCTAGAACCACATGGCCCTGAATGAGTTTTAAAAAAAAACACCTCAGTTTCTCTTGTTAAACTATGAGATAAGCACCGCCACCAATAAAAAGGAGAAAGATCCTCCAGCAGTTCATATAGGGTTTTTGTTTTGTTTTGTTTTAGGTGGCTCTAGCTGCAGTAATCCCAGCCTCTGCTTATACCCAATGCATGATTACAATTGTTGACTATAACAATCTACCTTATCCCTAAAGACACACACACACACACACTCACAAAACAAACACACACACACACACACACACACACACACACACACACCACACACACACACACACACACACACACACACACACACACACTCTGAAACTCAGCTGAGGAGGTCAATAACAACTGCCTCTGTATAATAGTAGTGTTCTGTTGACCTTTCCACAGGGTCTAAGTAGGTGAGAGTTTCTTGTAGAGAGCAAGGTCTGAAGCTTCGTACTCGCCGCCCGATGGCTCCCGTGATGTCTCCTTGACGGTTATCAGCGACGCCTCTTTCTGTCGGCGGGTTAAAGCGTGAGATCACGCGACGTACATGGTGGCGCGAGTGAGACTTCGGCAATCACGGGACTTTGCGCGGTGTCATCAGGGATTTCAAAGATCCGATCCTCTGTGTCGTCATCGGCGACGTTCATGATCGTGCGCCTGTACCCACCTTGCGACGTCGTTTAAAAATCACCGGTCGTCGGGAAAATCGCTGGGAAAATTGCAGCTTAACTGATTAAAGTTTCAGGACGTAGATTCTACATCTTAATTAGCCCCCCGTGCGTTCCAGGACGTAGAATCTACATCCTGCATTAATTGCTGCTGTCTGCCTTCATGCGTGCGCTCCCACGCGTGTATGTGGCAGTGACCGTGCATGCTCGTGCACAGTCACATCAATGGTCAAATGAATGATTGTTGCTGTTAGCTAGCAGCAATCATTCAATAATAAATGGAAAAGATTCAGCGCTCACAGTCAAAATAAACTCAGAGGATGGTATTCACCTCTCTGGGTCTATACTGTCCAATTTTCCAGGGTGTACCTAATTAATAGGTTACACCTAAATGACAAGTCCACAATAAATCTTATGGGGGTGCTGCAAGATATGCCAGGTTGTTCTGGTAATAGTCTATGCAGGAAAAGATCATGTGCTGCCCCTCCTCCACAATGGTCACACTTGATAAAATACAGAGGTGCAGATTCCCTTATGGGTACAGACTCACCAGATCCTAAGGTCTCAGGTGACCAAGCCTCACTTCCGGGAGTGTTGCCACCCCCCCCCCCCGTCGCCTCTCTGGCTGTCAGATGTCCGCCAGCACCTGCTGGCTCTGCTGGCTCCGCCGGACTCTCCTTCCCAATAGTTATGATTCCACTGGACTCTCCTTCCCAGTTGTTTGAGATGTGGGGATAAAAACAAAAAAGAGGACCCGCCTCTAATTGTGCATTACCTCTTTTATTTGAATAAAACTAGTTAAAAACAAACTTAGTAGCAAGTATCTGTTAAAGAGAATCTGTATTGTTAAAATCGCACAAAAGTAAACATACCAGTGCGTTAGGGGACATCTCCTATTACCCTCTGTCACAATTTCGCCGCTCCCCGCCGCATTAAAAGTGGTTAAAAACAGTTTTAAAAAGTTTGTTTATAAACAAACAAAATGGCCACCAAATCAGGAAGTAGGTTGATGTACAGTATGTCCACACATAGAAAATACATCCATACACAAGCAGGCTGTATACACCCTTCCTTTTGTATCTCAAGAGATCATTGTGTGTTTCTTTCCCCCTTCTGCTCTCATGCACTGAAGTTTCAGGCTGCTCTTTTCTTCTTGCAAACAGCTTTGCCCTTGTCTGTAATCCTCAGTATGTGAAAGCCCAGCCAGCTCAGAGGACGATTTATCCAGCTTGTAAAAGATAAGAGAGAAGAGAGAATCTGCCATAATCTAAATAACACACAGGCAGTGTGCAGAGAGGGGCCTGGAGGGGGGAGATTCATCACAGAACCACAACACTGAAGAACTTGGCAGCCTTCCAGACACAGGCCGACAAGTCTGACAGGGGAAAGATACATTGATTTATTACAGAGACTGTTATAGTAGAAAGTGCTGCAGTAAGCCAGAACACATTAGAATAGCTTTTGGAACTTGTAGGATGATAAAAAACAGGATGCAATTTTTGTTACGGAGTCTCTTTAAGCAGCAGGATTCGTTACAACATATAGGCTAAGAGGACTTAGCTCCCGGGTGGCTGCCTCCCGCCGTCTAGGTTCACCCTCCACGCCGCTGCTACTAAAGTTAAAAAACGCCACGCCGGGGATCACAGCAGTGACGCCACTCGGCTCCTCTTGCTGACGTACGTGTCACACGTTACGCATGTACGCGTTGACGTCACTCAAGCCACGCCCTACGTGTTTCGCTGGTAACAGCTCATCAGGGGCTAATCGTAGTGACGTCCACGCTACCCTTTTATTTGCTGATCTCCTCCCGGCCACCATCCAGGAAGTAACTCCCCCCTCACATACCAAAACAACTGGGTTACCATAGTAACATAAAACCTCAGCATACATTTAGAATTAGCATGTTAAACCAGCACAGCGCTACAAATTATCCATATACCAACTATATTAGTACTCTCATGCTTAAGTTCAACAGCCACTCCATACAAGTGAAATTGCTAATGGTAATTCCTAATACTGTTAATCTCTGCAACATCCTTTAAAGGTGCAGTGTTACATTTATAAGACCATCATTGTATGATATCATTAAAATGGTGGAAATGATTAAACAATAAAAAATGTATTAAAAATCAAAAAAACTGATCTCCATAATATCACTTAAAGGAACAGTGCCACACTAACAGCAAAGACCATGGGCTGTATCAAAACAGCCTCCTGGGTATCCTCCGCTATATGGAGCATGATGTCAGTAAACCAAAAACCTCTACTTCATTGTAAAGCATAAACCGTTCAAGAATTGTTCAAGAAGCAATTCATGCCAATATCAATATTAATGCCTTTAGGCTCCAATGTCTCCAATTCATATATCCATTTTGTCTCAAGCCGTGATGGCTCACGGATTTTATTGCACCCCCTCCAGGAGGGTTTCAATTTCTCAATACCATACATTTTTAGCTGACTCAATTTACATCTATGGTCGTTCCCAAAATGTCTGGGTACACTATGATTAGTGTAGCAGTAGGAGAACAGAGGCGCCAGCAGGATAAAAGTGGATAAAAACTTTAAAATTTGCTGGGAGGAAGTGGTGGACTTACCTCCATAAAGCAGACACAAAAGACTGTCTGAATAGCAGTCACATTTATTAATTAGTACCCCAAAACAGTGCAACGCGTTTCGCAGGCCCAGCCCGCTTCATCAGGCAATAAAAATGGGGACAAGACAGAATTTAAGCAATAGCAGGTGTAGTGCCTCAGGCGCTACACCTGCTATTGCTGAAACGGGCTGGGCCTGCGAAACGCGTTGCACTGTTTTGGGGTACTAATTAATAAATGTGACTACTATTCAGACAGTCTTTCGTGTCTGCTTTATGGAGGTAAGTCCACCACTTCCTCCCAGCAAATTTTAAAGTTTTTATCCACTTTTATCCTGCTGGCGCCTCTGTTCTCCTACTGCTATACCGTGTCCACCCCTGGTGGAGAGGTGATCTACCCCCTTTCGCATCTACAGAGAGCGACTTCTTATCCCTGAGTGAGGACAGGTCTAATCTCCTCACCTGCCTATACAGTGGTTGCCTGTGTGGTAACCCATGTTTGTGAGTATAATTTTCTCACGATAACCTTTACTTCATTTATGCTTAACATACTACACTATATTGGGCTCTCGGTTTCTCTACACTTTATGATTAGTGTGTCCCTTCTCAATCTTATATTTGTGTTCACCCAAACGTGCCTTCAGTTCCCTCCTCGTGCGTCCCACATATTGCTTACCGCATTCACAATTCAAACAATAAACAACATATTTAGTACTACAGGTAATGAACCCTTTAATTCTGAAAGTTTGTCCATTAGAAAATGAACTAACAGTGGTAGCTTTTAGTGTTGGGCGAACAACTGGATGTTCGGGTTCACGAACGTTTGCCGAACATGGCCGCGATGTTCGGGTGTTCGCGCCGAACTCCGAACATAATGGAAGTCAATAGGGACCCGAACTTTCGTGCTTTGTAAAGCTTCCTTACATGCTACATACCCCAAATTTGCAGGGTATGTGCACCTTGCGAGTGGGTACAAGAGGAAAAAAAATATTTGAAAAAGAGCTTATAGTTTTTGAGAAAATTGATTGTAAAGTTTCAAAGGAAAAAATGTCTTTTAAATGCGGAAAATGTCATTTTTCTTTGCACAGGTAACATGCTTTTTGTCGCCATGCAGTCAGAAATGTAATACAGATAAGAGGTTCCAGGAAAAGGGACCGGTAACGCTAACCCAGCAGCAGCACACGTGATGGAACAGGAGGAGGGCGGCGCAGGAGGAGAAGGCCATGCTTTGAGACACAACAACCCAGGCCTTGCATGAGGACAAGAAGCGTGCGGATAGCAATGCATTTTGTCGCCATGCAGTCATAAATGTAATACAGATAAGAGGTTCCGTAAAAAGGGACCGGCAACGCTAACCCAGCAGCAGCACACGTGATGGAACAGGAGGAGGCACAGGAGGAGAAGGCCATGCTTTGAGGCGCAACCCAGGCCTTGCATGAGGACAAGAAACGTGCGGATAGCAATGCATTTTGTCGCCATGCAGTCATAAATGTAATACAGATGAGAGGTTCAATAAACAGGGACCGGAAACGCTAACCCATCACAGATGTTCATTGTTCATGTTACTTGGTTGGGGTCCGGGAGTGTTGCGTAGTCATTTCCAATCCAGGATTGATTCATTTTAATTTGAGTCAGACGGTCTGCATTTTCTGTGGATAGGCGGATACGCCGATCTGTGACGATGCCTCCGGCAGCACTGAAACAGCGTTCCGACATAACGCTGGCTGCCGGGCAAGCCAGCACCTCTATTGCGTACATTGCCAGTTCGTGCCAGGTGTCTAGCTTCGATACCCAATAGTTGAAGGGTGCAGATGGATTGTTCAACACAGCTACGCCATCTGACATGTAGTCCTTGACCATCTTCTCCAGGCGATCGGTGTTGGAGGTGGATCTGCACGCTTGCTGTTCTGTGGGCTGCTGCATGGGTGTCAGAAAATGTTCCCACTCCAAGGACACTGCCGATACCATTCCCTTTTGGGCACTAGCTGCGGCTTGTGTCGTTTCCTGCCCTCCTGGTCATCCTGGGTTTGCGGAAGTCAGTCTGTCGGCGTACAACTGGCTAGAGGAGGGGGAGGATGTCAATCTCCTCTCTAAAGTCTTCACAAGGGCCTGCTGGTATTCTTCCATTTTGACCTGTCTGACTCTTTCTTCAAGCAGTTTTGGAACATTGTGTTTGTACCGTGGATCCAGAAGGGTATAAACCCAGTAATTGGTGTTGTCCAGAATGCGCACAATGCGTGGGTCGCGTTCAATGCAGTCTAGCATGAATTGAGCCATGTGTGCCAGAGTCCTGCCAGAATCCTCATCATCCTCTTGTGAGCGTTGTGATAGTTGTGATGCATCATAGTCGTCACCTTCTTCCTGGTCTGCTTCTGCTGACCATTCGCGCTGAATTGTGGAAGTCCAACGTGCACCGCTCTGGCCCTCGTCAGTGGTGGCATGACATTCCTGCTCCAACTCCAGCTGTTCCTCCTCCTCTTCTTCGTCATAGCTGCTGGGGCCAGCGTTTCCTGAGGCAGATGGCCTGATGTTGGTATCATCACGCTGATCGTTTTCTCCTTCAGATTCCCCCAGTTGCATCATGACAGCTGTTTCCTTGATTTTCAACATTTACTTCTTCAGTAAACACAGCAGTGGTATGGTAATGCTGACTAAAGAGTTGTCACTGCTCACAAGCAATGTGGATTGCTCAAAATTTTGGAGGACTTGGCAGAGGTCCAACATGTTGGCCCAATCGGATCCATAGAAGCTTGGCAGCTGTCCGGATGCGCCTCGGTACTGCGCCGTCATGTACTGGACCACAGCACTCTTCTGCTCGCAAAAGCGGGCTAGCATGTGCAGCGTAGAATTACAGCGCGTAGGGACATCACACAGCAAGCGATGGTGGGGGAGATTGAAGCGCTCCTGCATCTTGGCGAGTGCCCCCGAAGCAGTACTGGAATTTCTACAATGTTTGGCCACTCGTCGCACCTTCAACAGAAGATCGGCCACGCCTGGGTATGTCCTCAGGAACCGCTGAACTACTAGGTTCATCACGTGCGCCAGGCAAGGGATGTGTGTCAACTTAGCCAACCTTAAAGCGCGAATGAGATTACTCCCATTATCACACACAACCATGCCTGGTTTCAGGTCCAGCGGTGCCAGCCACAAATCCGTCTGTTCCTTTATTCCCCTCCAAATTTCCTCCCCTGTGTGCTGCTTATCCCCAAGGCAGATCAGCTTCAGCAATGTTTGCTGACGCATGCCAACAGCTGTGCTGCACTGCTTCCACGATCCTACTGCTGTTGGGTTAGCGTTTCCGGATGAGGTACAGCTTTGAGATGCGTTGGAGGAGAAGGAGTCAGAGAGGTAGGTGCTGCTGTTGTTATCCAGTGGGAGGGACAGCGGTACAGCTGTTTGCGGCGTGGGCAACACCCGCGCCGTAGCAGGTGAGGAATCGCTGCCAGGCTCCACAAGGTTCACCCAGTGCGCGGTAAGGGAGATGTATCGACCCTGGCCGAACGCACTCGTCCAGGTGTCAGTGGTGAGGTGAACCTTGCAGGCAACGGCATTCTTCAAGCTTCGGGTTATTTTGCTGACCACGTGCTCATGCAACTCAGGCACTGCAGAGCGCGCAAAGTGGTAGCGGCTGGGAACCACGTAACGTGGGATGGCCACTGACATCATGCCCTTGAAGCTATTTGTCTCCACCACTCGATATGGCAGCATTTCGCAGGCCAGAAGCTTGGCTATGCTGGCTGTTAGTGGCACGGCCCGGGGGTCATTTGCTGGCAATTTCCTCTTGCGCTCCAACATCTCCGAGACAGACAACTGAACTGTAGGGCTGCACACTGAAGGGCTGTTGGTTGTTGTGTTTGATGAAGACTGGGAGACCTCAAGAACACTATTCTGGAAAGTGACAGTGTCAGCGTCGTCTGATGTTTGTGAATGTTGCTGTGAACCACGCAATGGCTGGGCTACTGCTGCTGCTGAGGAGGGTCTGGTGGTGAGTCTGGTGACCCCAAGGGAGGCAGTGTTGCTGGTACCCTGTCCTGCCGTGTTTGCCCACAGAGTGGGATGTTTGGATACCATGTGGCGGGTCATGCTGGTGGTTGTTAATATTTTTCCCCCTGCTCAGGTCTTGCACACCTTGCAAATCACCATGGTACCATCCTCACTGCAGTCTTCAAAGAAAGGCCAGACTTTGAAGCACCTGCCTTGCTGGCGATTTCTTTTTGCGCCTCTTTTGCGTCTCACTTGAACTTCCACGCTTGTGGTGCCTGAAATTTCGCGCCGCCTACCTTGTGGCACAAGGCGAACTCGTGCAGCAGTGGGTTCTTCAACAGACTCATCTGTGCTGCTACGACGGCGATGTTCTCCTTCACATACAAAATCTGGGTCTGTGTCCACATTGTCCAAACCCTCCTCTTCCATCTCCTCAAACTCGTCATATGTGATTGTGGGCCGCCGCCGTGGAGTAGAGCTCCCCAGAACAACCTCTGCGCAGCTCACTCCAACGTCGTCTTCCAGATCTTCTCGGCCGACCTCCTGCAATTGAAACCCCTCCTGCCCAACTTGCTCTGAGATTTGGGTTTCAAAGTCCTCGGACTCACCTTGCATTTCAGTGTGCGGTGCATTTCCCACAGTAAATGGTTGTGAATCCGGGCACAACATTTCTGGCTGTTCCATTGACCTTTGAAAGGTGGAAGTTTGTTGGGCTGGGAATAGCTCCTGCGAATACCCCATTGTGTCCTGAGGAAATTCTTCGGACTGGTTATTTGGCAGTTGTGTGTGTGGTGTCGCTGCCGGTTGTGTCAGCTTTGTGTCCACTGGCTCCTTGTTACTGGCTGAGGACTCGGACCTCGTGCGTGATGTGCTGCTTAACCCACTGCTGGACGCTTGAGAGATCATCCAATTAATTATCTGGTCCTGTTATTTTGGGTTTGTGAGGGTTGATTTCCTGGACAACATGGGCGGTATTGAGTGGGTTTTCTTCGGTGCTCCACTGTGGCCTGTACGTGAACCGTCAGGGGAAACACCTCTTCCCTTGCCCCTCCCTCTTTCACAGGATTTCTTCTTCATTTCACTTATCCTTAAAGTACACGCTGACTGGCAGCAGTACAGTGGCAGTACAGAAATGCTATATAGTGGTAGGTGAGCGGTGTACTACTATTCCCAGCAGCGACACAGAGCACAATGCTATACAGTGGTGGGTGAGCGGTGTACTACTATTCCCAGCAGCGACACAGAGCACAATGCTATACAGTGGTGGGTGAGCGGTGTACTACTATTCCCAGCAGCGACACAGAGCACAATGCTATACAGTGGTGGGTGAGCGGTGTACTACTGTTCCCAGCAGCGACACAGAGCACAATGCTATACAGTGGTGGGTGAGCGGTGTACTACTATTCCCAGCAGCGACACAGAGCACAATGCTATACAGTGGTGGGTGAGCGGTGTACTACTGTTTCCAGCAGCGACACAGAGCACAATGCTATACAGTGGTGGGTGAGCGGTGTACTACTATTCCCAGCAGCGACACAGAGCACAATGCTATACAGTGGTGGGTGAGCGGTGTACTACTATTCCCAGCAGCGACACAGATCACAATGCTATACAGTGGTGGGTGAGCGGTGTACTACTGTTCCCAGCAGCGACACAGAGCACAATGCTATACAGTGGTGGGTGAGCGGTGTACTACTATTCCCAGCAGCGACACAGAGCACAATGCTATACAGTGGCGGGTGAGCGGTGTACTACTGCTCCCAGCAGAGACACAGAGTGGCAGTAAACACAATGCTATACAGTGGTGGGTGAGCGGTGTACACAGAGTGGCAGTAAACACAATGCTATATAGTGTGGGTGAGCGGTGTACTACTGTTCCCAGCAGCGACACAATGACTGGGGGGACCCTGGCTAGCCTGGCTTGAGAGAGAACTACCCTGCCTGCCTACCCAAAGCTAAACCCACAGACAAATGGCGGAGAAATGACGTGGATCGGGTATTTATATACCCGAACCACGTGACCCGTTCGGCCAATCAGAGCGCATTCGGGTCCGAACCACGTGACCCGTTCGGCCAATCACAGCGCTAGCCGAACGTTCGGGGAACGTTCGGCCATGCGCTCTTAGTTCGGCCATATGGCCGAACGGTTTGGCCGAACACCATCAGGTGTTCGGTAGAAATCGAACATCACCCGAACAGGGTTATGTTCTGCAGAACCCGAACAGTGGCGAACACTGTTCGCCCAACACTAGTAGCTTTGGCTGTTAGGCCCGCTTGACATGGCCCACAAGTTCTACAAGGATAAAAACCATCCTGTTGCCATGGGTTTTTCCTAACTACAGGCGGGTTTACACAACTTGGGGCAAGCAGTGATTTAAGATTATTGGCCCTCCTATACACAAACTTAGGCCTGTCAGGCACCATAGGGCCTATTTTTGCATCAGCCCTAAGCATGTGCCAGTTTCTGCCAATAATTTTTTCTACCTCTCTATATTGCTGGTCGAACCCAGTAATAAATTGGAAGTCTAAGCCAGTATTCTCTTTGATTCTTTTCTGCAATGTCTGCTCTCTGGGCACATCTGCCACTCTTTTCCTCTCATTCAATACATAGTTCTGGTCATATCCACGATCCAGAAACCTCTTTTCTAATACCTCTGACTGCTCCCAATAGTCCTGCTGTCTGGTACAATTCCTTTTAATCCTAAGGAACTGGCTACCAGGGACGGATTTAATCCAATTCGGGTGATGGCAGCTATCCGTCCCTATGTAGCCATTCCTATCAGTCTCTTTAAAATAAGTGCGTGTCCACAGTCGAGTGTCACTCTTATTAATCTCCAATTCAAGGAAATTCATCTTGGACTGACTACATTCCATGCTTAGCTCAATATTGAGGTCATTGTCATTCAAAAATTCTATATATGTTTTAAGTTCCTTCCTCCTCCATTGAGTCCCATAGAATTACCAGGTCATCTATGTATCTGGCCCATTTCTTAACAGCGATGGAGGCGGGGCTCTCAAGGACCTGCTCTTCCCATACCGCCATGAACAAGTTGGCGAAACTGGGCGCGAACCCCGCCCCCATCGCACATCCTTTAATCTGCACATAGTATCTCCCCTGATACCAAAAATAGTTACTACTCAGAGCAAACTTTAACAACCTGATAATGAACTCAATCTGATCCTCATGCATCCCCATTCTTTCTAAATAATTCCGTGATGCCTGCACCCCCGCACCATGCGGAATGTTTGAATACAAGGATGAAACATCAGCTGTGGCAAGCAGCATATGTGGCACAATAGTCACCCCCTCAAGGACCTCTAGAGCATGTCTCGTATCCCTGAGTAGGTGTGGTATCATTACCACTGCTGGCTGCAGCATATCGTCCAGGTATTGCCTCAATCTGTGGGTGACCGACCCAATGCCGCTAATATCCCCCAGGGGGATGTATTGGATCCTTATGGACCTTGGGCACCTGGTAAATTATCGGTATCCTGGGTGCAGATGGAAGCAAAAAGTCGAATTCCCGATCATTAAGCAATCCTTCCCTTAAACCTTCCTTCAATATCTCCCGTAATTCCTCATAAAACCTTTTGGTGGGATTATTAGGCAAGGGTTTATAGGTGGCCCCATCACTGACCAACCTGAGCAGCTCTCGATTATACTGCTCATCAGTCATGACCCCCCCCCCCCCTTATCGGCAGGTCTCACCACCAACTTATTCTCATCTAAGAAAGTTTTCACCTTCTTGGGGATTCCATCCCCTCTCTTTGTATTTAACTCTCCCAGTTCTTTACACATCACCCTTTTGAATGCTTCTACGGTGCTACCCCCTGAGCCACCTACAGGGTTAAACACCAAATTATTTCTCAGGTTGGTGTGCCTGAACCGGGCAGATTGTTGTTGTCCTTTCCTGTTTACAACTGGGTTGTCAAGGAAGTATTTTTTGATATTCAATCTTCTTACAAATCTATTAATGTCAATGTATGTCTCAAATTTGTTCAATGATTTCTTTGGGGCGTATTTAAGCCCCTTATTCAATGGACTTTTTTCCTGCTTACCCAATTCTATCCCACTAATATTAAAGTTACCATCCTGTGTTATTCTCTACTCCTTTTGTCTTCTGCCCCCTCTGCATCCCCTTCTGATCTTCTTTTTGTTTGACCCCGAGGGGAGCCACAAAGGCCTAGATCTTCTTCCTCCTCCCATCTCCTCACTCTGGGTTTCGGGTAATTCCATGCAAAAGGGGCCTGATCATATGGTTCCTCCAAGGGATGAAATCTATTCCCAGTGGGTACCCCATATTTAGGGCTTTTTATGGATCCTTGTTGAGGATAAGCTGGTCTAAATGGCCTTCCATGAACATTTTCTCTATTCATCGGAGTCTGTTTGGGTGTAGGTCTATTTGGTCCCCTCCAATTGTT